>NW_025858502.1:25452-95452 GCF_002878395.1 Capsicum annuum
TTTTGAGTTGTGGAAGGTGTAGTTTTGGTTCATGCTCATTATCTTTTAATATTGATGCTATTAACTTCCTTGGTATCCTTGATGCTTGCCTTAGTCGTGTCCTTTGTGATGCTTGTGGTAGATGTTTCTTACTCATCACAAAGGAAGGTTGGTTATATTCTAAGAGTGTACCCCCTTGGTATGTTTACTTCACTTATGGTACTAATGAAAACCCTCTAACCAAGAGGATTGTGTGCTTGTTTTGCTCTCTCTTTGGTTTTTTCAAGATCTAAATATGAGGACAAATTCCTTTCAAGATGGAGCGGATGGTACAAGCACAAGGAGCACCAATAGTACTATCTATTGCCCAAGGTTCAAGCTTTGGAATTGGCAAGCAATTGAAGTCCTTTTTTGAGCATTTTTGAAGCCTTGTTCAAGTGAAGAAGGGAGGAGGGATCTTACACTCTATAGGCACCTATTTATTAAGGGGATTCTTATCTTTTAATGACTTATTTTTAACCTCTAAAGGAGCACCCTTCATTAAGGGTATTTTTGTTATTGTTTGTAATAAGTATAAATAGGCACTTTATATACTATTTTCATTAGCTTTGATGAATATTGAAAGGATTAATCTTTAGATTGTAGTTTCCTTCTTCTCCTAGTGAGAGAAACTGAATTAGGGTTAGCACGGTTGATGGATTTCACTTGTGTTGACAAATTAGCAAGAAAGGTGGGTTTTGAGTGTGAATTACCTTGGGCCACCTAAGAGTGAGGTTCAATCTAATGTTGGGGAGGTGTGATTGAAGGTTTGATACACTTTATTTTTCTAATCTTTGGTGTTAGTAAGGGTCTCATTAGTATCCTTTTTCATTTTATGTAATCTTCTTCTTCATCTCCTTTCTATGTGTTATTTTCCTTTAATTGTGGTTGCTGATTTTTTGTATCTCAAGTCCTTAATTTCATTTTAGTGGTATTTTTCTTGTATCAAAACCATAATCATGCAATTAACCCTACAAATCAACAACCAAGATAAGCAAGTTAACGAAGGAAATTCAACAATATAGTATGATTGTTTAAAGTGCTTTAACCCTGGGTTTTCTCCTATTGATTGTTACAAAATCCTTACATTAAGCATTGTTTACTTTACTTGCAAAATTACAAACTATCTATTTGGTTACGTTGGCATCAATTGAATCTAAATTGTGAACTAAAATAAAAGTATTGTTAAATCAAGTCTCTGTAGGATTGATATTTGGCTTCTTGAAGGCCACTTTACTACTTGATAAGACCACGTACACTTACGTGTGCGCGTGGGCGCTATCAATTACATTTTGGGATTGATTATCACATTATTTCTTGGTATTCTCTTTGGTTACGACCTGGTTTATGGCCTATGGTTTGGTTTTATATGGTTGGATGGTTGGTTTGGTACGGTTAGACTCGGTTGGGTCAGCCGCGGTTGTGACCCTATCCAGAGTCTTCCTGAGTGCATTTATGCTATCTTGTTATATGCTCTAAATTTAACCCATCTACGGCTAGATAGAGCTGGTTGGTTTGGGTAATAGGGAGCAGTCCCCGATCTAGGTTGGATCAGCATCCATTACGTATAGGCCCAGGTTCGGGTCGTAACAAGTTGGATCAACATTCATTACATACAACACTTAAGGACTTTAACCATTTAACTAATTCAACATTATACATGAACCCATGGTCCTTATGGGAGCCTTCATTGCTCAACCATTTCAGTAGGTCATTGCCTTCATTCAATTCATTATACAATTCAAGTTATGTTCATCAAGACCCTCATAAACTATTCACACTTCATTAAAATTCCTATACCACATTCTCACCACACTTTATCTCAACACACCATTCAAGTTCATATTCATATTGAGGTACTTCAATCCTTTTTTAGTCATTAACTCAACAAAGTCATCATTCCCAATACATGGCTCACAATACATTTTTGCAACATCATTTATCAATCATTCATACTTATTGGGCCACTGCCCTAGTTCAACACATCGCCACTTGTGACTAGACAATTCACTTAGTCATTTTCACAAACACCTTACGTGCATACCTTTAACAAGGCTATTTTCATGGTAGAAATAATAAAGATTAGGGTTACTCAAGACCCTCATGTTAAAATACATACAACAAGCACCCACATGTGCAAATCACATTCAATGACATGTATTAACATAAGTCTAAGCAAAAATCAACATTATTCTTCATTAGGTAACAAAACCCTTTTAATTTAATTTCAAAATCTCCATGTACATTTACTAATTAAATTTTAAATTACATGGGTTTAGATTTATTTAACAAGGGGAAGAGTTACATGCCTTAGACAACTTGATTCCAAGAGTCTTTTCATTTTGCCTCTTTAAGATCACCCTTGAAATCCTAACCTCCAATTCTTCAAAGATGAGTTTGAGAGAGTGTTTGGGATGTTTGATCCACTCCAAATATGTTTAAGGGGGTCATATACACTTATATAGTGAAGGGACTCATAGTTTAGGGTGTAGGAAATAACAACAAGGACCTTACTTAAATGCTGTAAAATGAACCCATGCAGGGGTACGACTCACCTCACGAACCATACCCTAGGGTACGAGTGGTACCCTGACTCATACCCTAGGCTTCTCCTAGGTCACCTACACTTTTAAGGGTATGATCACACACCCTTGACTCATATCCAAAGGGTAAAACTCAACCCCTAACTCATATACATAACCCGTACCCAAAACAATCCACTCAAGCTAGGACTTCCCTCTATACGATCATGTTAGGTATGACTCGCATAAGTAGGGTACGATTGAGGAGGGGGTCGCTGGTACCTAGGACAGTGAGTAACCCTCACCAAACTGTCTAGGATACGAGGAGGGGGGAGGAGGATATGAATTATATCCAAGGGATACGACTAATGCCCCTAGTCGTACCCACCCCAGTGACATTAAATGGAGAGTTTCTTTCAATGGTTCAAAGTCTAGGTGTTTCAATTCTGCCCCACTTGGATTATTCGTCCTTTAATGAGGGGTGAGGTAAGTATAAACACAAGCTAACGTATCATCACACATCAAAACAACCATAAAAAATTTAGAACAAGCATACAACAAGGATATAACACTCATTATGCTCATTATCAATCAATAATTCACTCCATCATCTTTGGGACTCAAACCCATTATTTATCAAGACACTTGTTCATTGCAAAACTTAAGGACTTAAACTCATACTTGTCAACACTTACTCATTTCACAACTTAGGGACTTCAACCCATCGACTTATCAAGGATACTCAATCAACTCAAGGATCAGGGACTCGAACGCATCAGTTTACCAAGAACATGAATTTACTCAAGATACTAGGGACTTAAACCTATCACAACAAAACACACATAATTTCAAAGAACTGGGACTTGAACCCATAGGACTATCAAGGAATAACTCAATTTCAAACATTGGGGACTTCAACCCATTGTCTATCAAAGACATAAATCAAAGAAAGGAGATCAACACGTATCTTCATCCTAAGTCTCCAGAATAGGAAACAAATGTAGATACTTGGACTTTATGTCCTCTTCCGCTTCCCAAGTAGCTTCCTCAAACTTTTGGTTCCTCCATAGAACCTTCACCAAAGCCACTTCTATCATTCGCAACTGGAATATTTGCTGATCCAAGATCCTTATTGGGGTCTCCTGATAGGACAAAGAGTCTGAGATATAAACATCCCTCAAGGGAACAGCCAATGACGGATCCCCCACACATATCTGCAACATAGAGACATAGAAAATTGAGTTAATGGAGTTCACACTAGAAGGAAACTCCAACTCATAGGAAACATTGCCAACCCTCTTCACAATCAAAGAGGGGACAACATACCAGGGATTAAGCTTCCCCTTTTTACCAAATTGTATCATTTCCTTCTTGGGAGACACTTTCAAGTATACCCAATCGCCAACACTAAACTTCAAATCCCTATGCCTCACGTCCATATAGAAGTTTTGGCAACTTTGAGTGGTTTTCAACTTATCATGAATCACCACCAACTTCTCCAAGTGTTGTTGAACCAAATTGGGGTCAAGCAACTTACCTTCGTGAACTTCGTACCACCCAATAGAAGATCGATATATCCTACCATACAATGCCTCAAAAGGGGCTATGCCAATACTAGAATGATAATAATTATTATAGGCGAACTCAATCAAAGTCAAGTGGTTATACCAACTACCACCATAATCAATCACATAAGCCTGCAACATATCTCCAATGTTTAGATGGTCCTTTCCACTTGCCCATCTATTTGTGGGTAGAAGGTGGTACTAAGGCACCCCTTAGTGCCCAAACCTTTTTTGAACGACTTCTAAAAGTGGGATAAAAATGAAGGACCATGTTCCGAGATGATTGAAACCAGAGTACCATGTAACTTCATGATCTCCATAAGATTCACCTTAGAATAATTTTTCGTAAGGTAATTTGTCCTCACCAGCAAAAGTGAGCGGACTTAGTCATTCTATAAACAATGACCCAAATAGAATCAAATTTATTTCGAGATCTAGAAAGACTGGTAATGAAATCCATATTAATTGCTCCCACTTCTATTCACGCAATACAATTTCTTGGTACAACCCACCAAGCCTCATGTTCTCAACTCTCACTTGTTGACACACTATATATTTGGCCACATAGCTAGCCACCTCACATTTCATAGTGCTCCATCAATAGAACTCTCTAACATTGTGATACATCTTGGTGGAACTAGGATGTATAGCATACTATGATCCATGAGCCTCTGCCATGACCCTTTCTCTCAATCCATCAATATTAGGAACACATAGTCTACCTTGGTATCTCAAGATACCATTACCACCAATCACAAAGTCTGCAACTATGTTGACCCACATTACTCTTGATCTTAATCAAGTTGGGGTCCAAAGCTTGCTTTTTCTTTATCTTAACAAACAAAGATGAATGAAATACCGGAAGTAAAAATACACCACCATCCTCGGATTCCGCAAGTCGAACTCCAAGATTAGCCAAATGGTGAATGTCCCTCACCTATTCCCGCTTGTCCTCATCCACATAGGCCAAACTTTCCTTGGAAAATTTACTAAGAGCATCGGCGACTACATTCACCTTATCGAGATAGTAATGGAGATTCATATCATAGTCTTTCAACAACTCGAGCCATCTTCTTTGCCGAAGATTTAACTTGTTTTGGGTAAACATATATTAGAGAATCTGATGATCAAAAAAGATATCAACATGAACCCTATACAAATAATCCTGCTAAATCTTTAACGGAAAAACAACAGCTAACAACTCTAGGTCATGAGTATGGTAGTTCTCCTCATGAATTTTCAATTGCATAGAAGTATAGGCCACCACCCTACCATATTGTATCAATATTCTACCGATACCGATACGAGAGGCATCACAATATACCACAAAACCATCACTACTCTTGGGCAAGGAAAAATCAGAGCCAAAGTCAAATTATCTTTTAACCTCTCAAAACTACCCTTACATGCATTGGACCACAATAATTTGACCTTCTTTTGGGTCAACTTGGTCAATGGGGTAGCTATAGTAGAGAAACTCTCCTTAAATCTTCTATAGTAAGCGGCTAGATCTAAGAAGCTCCAAATATTGGTTGGAGTCATAGGTCTAGGCAACTTCTTAACCGCCGCAACTCTTTGGGGATCTACCATGATCCCTTCACTAGAGATCACGTGACTAAGAAAATCTACGACTTTCAACCAAATCTACAAACAATGATCCTTCAAAGTTTGCAACATAAAATGGAGGTGATCGACATAATCCACCTCACTCTTTGAATAGACTAAGATATCATCAATGAAGACTATGACAAATATGTCCAAGAACGGATGGAAGATCCTATTCATTAAGTCCATGAATGTTGTTGGGGCATTGGTTAACCCAAAAGACATGACAAGAATCTCATAGTTACCATATTATATTTAAATGCAATCTTAGGGATATCCGCATCCCTAATCTTAAGCTGATGATAACTCGATCTATGATCAATCTTAGAGAAATACTTAGCACCCTAAAGTTATCAAATAAATCATAGATCCAAGGAAAAGGATATTTATTCTTTACTATCACTTTTTCCATCTGACGATAATTAATGCACATATAAAGGGAACCATTATTCTTGTGCATGAATAAAATGGTAGTAGCCCACAAAGACACACTAGGTAGATAAAACCTTTATCTAAGAGGTCTTTCAATTGGTCCTTAAGCTCTTTTAGCTCCATTGGAGCCATTCTATAAGGAGGGATAGAAATCGGATGAGTGTTCGAAACAAGGTCAATCCAAAAATCAATTTCCCTATTGGGAGGAACACTGGGAAGATCATCGGAAAACACTTCAGGAAATTCATTAACCATGGGAACGGATTCTAGAGAAGGTTCTTCCAAGTTAGAATCTTTAACTCAGGCCAAATGATACAAATACCCCTTTGAAATCAACTTTTGGGCTATAAGATAAGCAATGAACTTTCCCTTAGGCTCTAGGGAACCGCCTTCCCATACAATGACCAATTCATTAGGGAATTTAAACATGACACTACGAGTTCAATAATGTAGGGAAGCATAGCAAGAGTACAACCAATCCATCCCCAGAATGACATCAAAGTTAACCATGTCCAACTCTATCAAAACTGCAAGAGTATCTCTACCACCAACTAATATCACACACCCCTTATAAACCTTTCTAACAACCACAGGGTCTCTAATCGAGGTAGAAATAGAAAAAGGTACCAACAGACTCTCAGGACCATAATCAAGATGCACAACCACATATAGGGCCTCATAAGAAAGAGTAGACTTGGATCAATAATACAATACACATCATAGGAGAAAAGTCTTAACTTACCTATCACAACATCGGGAGATACCTCAAAATCCTAGAGAGTAGCAAGTGCATACAACTGGTTTCGACTAGTGTCAGTTCCAGAAATAGAAGTAGAGATATCCATAGCACCCTTAGGTATAAGTGTAGATTTACTAGGAATAGTGGCCCTGTTAGCCCAAGATGCTTCAAGAGAGGGGCACTCACGTGTATATTCCCAATCTAACCATAATGGAAACATCTATTTCTCCCTTTCTCACAATGACAATGATGACTCTAACTAAAGAATTTCCAAGGATGATGGGGTGGAGCTAACTGGGCACTACTAACCAGGAATTGGGCACCCTATACCTAAGACCCACCACTAAACTAAGATCAACTACCACCCAAAAACTTTGGGTAAGTAGAGTGAACACTAGCTGAGGAGAAAGAACTTGAACTCCCCTACTTCTTCCATGGCCACTTGCCACCATCACCACCACTATAATCAGAAGGCGTAACTTTCTTTCCTTGCCTCTTGCTAAGCTCAACTTGCTTTTTTTTCTCTTCTTCCAGTTGTTTCATATACACAATCAACCTAGAAATATTCATGTTTTCAATCAACAAGGCCACCTTTCTCTCAAGGACTAACTCATGGGACAATCCTGAGACAAACTTATGCATTCTAGCCCTTATGTTAGAAACCATATTGGGAGTATACCTTGGCAATTGATTGAATTTCAAGGAATACTCTTGAACGGACATCCTTCGTTGCTTCAAGTTGACAAACTCTTCCATCTTTGCCTTCTTCAACTCTTAAGGAAAGAAGTGGTCTACTATAGTCTTAGAGAAATCCTCCTACTTAGTGGGACTAGTATCAACACCTCTAGATAACTCCCACCCTTCGTACCAGTGAAATGTTATATCTTTCAATTGGCAGGAAGAAAACTCAACTGCCTCAATCTTTGAAGCATCCATGATTTAGAAGACCTTCCCTATCTCATCAATGGAGCCTTGAGGATCTTCCTCAACCTTTATACCAGAGAACATTGGAGGGCTCAACCTTATAAATTTTCTAATTCTTGTGGTCTTAGAAGAAACAGTATCCAAAGCACTACACTTCGAATAAGAAGCTACTAATTGAGTCAAGAGATTGATAGATCAATGAAACTCGGCATTAGTAGCATCCCTCTGAGGTGATGGAATAGAAGGGTTACTCTCACTTTTAGGGTTGGGGGAGTAGGTGAAACCCTATGAAGATGGTCAGATGCCGCAACCCTAGCCTGAGCCCAAACTCCAAAAGTTGAACAAGCTTCATACATAGGGCCCTCAGTCAGGGCAAAAGTGTTTGCCTGAACCTCAGATCTCCTTAGAGGTATAATCTAAAACATAGCAAACAGAAATTAGAGGAATTTAAGACCTTAGACTCAATAGCTTGAGATTGAAATATAAGAAAGGGAATAAAATGTCTCGTAGCCGCTCTTTTATAATTATGGCACACTTCACACCCATAAAGGAGACTCTATTGATACTATATTATGGACACCCAACTGACCATGAACCTAGGCTCTGATACCAAATTGACATATTCCAAAATTGGGCCATGTCATAGGGGAACCTCAAGCCCATATAAACTGGAGGTAGCCTCGATAACCCAACCCAAAAATCATTACACTTATCACGAGGGTCGGGTGAATCCCGGCTATATAACAAGATAGCAAAAATAATAATAAAAGTCAAAACTTAAACATGTCTAACCATTTCATAAATATCAAAACACTAGCCAATATACCCAAGTCCACATCATCTGTAATACCTGTAAATAAGCCAATATTTAGAAATATGTATGTTGGAAAAATCCCCCAACAAGAGCCAAACCAAGTCAAAATAAGATAAGTCTAAAGATAAAAGACCAATAATGAATGTTTTCCTAAGTAAGGAAGCTCACCAATCCAAAGTCGATGCACGAACCACTTCGATCACCTAATCACTGTGCAGGAAAAAAAGATGTAACCATGTATAAATCTATCAAATCTGGAAGAGTATCCCTGCCACCAGCTGATATCACACACCCCTTATAAACCCATTTAACAGTCATAAGGTCTCTAATTGGGGTAGAAACAGAAAAAGGAACCAACAAACTCTCGAAACCATAATTAAGATCGACAACCACATACAGGATCACATAATAAAGAGTAGACTTGGATCAACAAAATAATACACATCACGGGAGAAAAGTCTCAACATAACTGTCACAACATCGAGAGATACCTCAGAATCCTAGTGAGTAGCAAGTGCATACAAGTAGTTTCAGCCAGCATCGATTCCAAAAATAGAAGTAGAGATAGACATAGCATATTTAGGTATAGAAGTAGATGGAGTAGAAATAGAGGCCCTGTTAGCCCAAGAAGCTACCAGGGAGGGGCACTCACGTGCATGTGCCTAATCTGACCATAATAGAAATATCTATTTCTCCTCTTCTTACAATGACAACAATGACTCTGACTAAAAAATTTGCAAGAATGGTGGGGTGGAGCTGACTTGGCACCACTAACTTGGATTTACGCACCACGTACCTAAGACCCACTACTAAAATGAGATCAACGACCACCCAAAAACTTTGGTAAGAAGAGTGAACACTAGACGAGGATAAAGAACTTGAACTCCCTCACTTCTTCCATGGCCACTTGCCACCATCACCACCACTATGCTCAGAAGGCCTAAACTTCTTTCCTTGCCACTCACTAAGCTCAACTTGCTTTTTTTTCTCTTCTTCCACTTGTTTTATATACACAATCAACCTAAAAATATCTATGTTTTCAATCAACAAGGCCACATTTCTCTCAAGGACTAACTCACGGGATAATCCCAAGACAAACGTATGCATTCTAGTCCTTACGTTAGAAACCATCTCGGGAGTATACCTTGGCAATTGATTGAATTTCAAGGAATAATCTTGAACGGACATCCTTCATTACTTCAAGTTGACAAACTCTTCCACCTTTTCCTTCTTCAACTCTTAAGGAAAGAAGCGGCCTACTATAGCCTCAAAGAAATCCTCCCACTTGGCGGGACTAGCATCAACTCCTCTAGACAAATCCTACCCTTCGTACCATTGGAATTCTACATCTTTCAATTGGCAGGAAGAAAACTCAACTGCCTCAATCTACGAAGCATGCATGATTTAGAAGGCCTTCTCCATCTTATCAATAAATCCTTGAGGATCTTCCTCAACCTTAATACCAAAGAACATCAAAGGGCTTAACCTCATAAATATTCCAATTCTTGTGGTCTTAGTAAAAATAGTAGCTGAATTACCACGCTACAAATGAGAAGCTACCAATTGAGCCAAAAGATTAATAGATTAATAAAAATCAGCATGAGTAGAATCCCTCTGAGGTAACGAAATAGGAGGGTTACTCTCACTATCAGGGTTGGTGGGGCAGATGGAACCCCATGAAGATGGTCAAATGCCGCAGCCCTAGCCCAGGCCTAAACTCCAAAAGTTGGATGAGCTTCATCCTTAGGTCCCTCAGTCAGGGTAGAAGTGTTTACCTGAACCTCAGATCTTCTTCGGGGAATGATCTAAAACATAGCAAACAAAGTCAAAGGATTCTAAGACCTTAGACTCTATAGCTTGAGATTGAAACATAAAAAGGGAATAAAATATTTGTGGCATACTTCACACCCATAAACTGTAGCTATTTGTATACAGGGCTAGCGTGTTATTTGATATACAAAGATATTTTCATATTGTATATGTATAAAATGTCTATTACATGATTCCAAAATAGTGTATTACATGAATCTTATATTACGGATTTTTATTATAAACTTTGTATTATATTTGTATTGTGTATGTCAAGGGTGAGATTTATTTTGATATCTAGATGTGCTACAGGGGTACTACTTGAGTGTTGAGGTATCTTATTACAAAGGTATTAAATGATTCAAAAAAGTTGTGTTTCTTTTGTATTATATGTTTAAAGAGTTATTATATTTGTATTGCATATGTCAAGGGTGTGGACTATAAGCATTATCAGTACACTTGACTAACATTGAGAAAAAGGTATAGGCATATCGGTACTAATATTAAAAATGTATTAAAAATGAATTGTTCTTAAACATGTTGACTTATTTATTTTGTCAACATGCTATTTTCCTATTTCAATGGAATGAATATAAGTGTATTAGTACACATCACTACTTATAGAAAATGAAGGTATATGGATATAAGAAGTACTTAAAATGTATTGTACATGCAAATACTGAATATAGTCTCAATAAAATTTGTAATCTATTTGTATTGCACGTGTAAGAGAAAATTATAGTAGATCTTGTGTCCATATAGTATAAGACGCATATGTCAAGAGGTAAATTAAAAATGTATACCCAGTACACTTTACTAAAATAGATTATAAAAAGGTATATTCTTAATGGTATAAACATTATAAAAAGGTATTTAAAATGAATTGTGCTTTGAAATATCGAATTAAAATTGTATTTTAATACAAGTTTTTATTCATTATGGTAAAATTAAGATTTCCATTCTATTTGTATTGCACCGGTAAGAGTATTTTACGTCTACACAGTATGAGATTCATGTCTATATCAAATGATGAATTATAAGCATATTATCAGTGCACTTCAGTAATAAGCAGGATTGTTATTCAGTCTACATAATTCTATAGTCATATGAAACCAACCAAAACATCATAATATCATCTAAAACTACTTTAATATTTCTCAACAGTGGTAACTAATGGCAAAAAGTTTGTTTTCCCATAGCAACTGTGAAATACCCTGGTTTTGACCCATGGAAATTTCTTGATTTTGAGCTCTCTAGATTAGCATACAACTTGTGCTTACTTGTCATATGATGTGGATATGATTTTAAAGTCCATTGTCGTATGATACTCAATATAGTTTTGGTTGATTTCTATCTAAGGTATAAATAAAAATCATACTAGTCATATGTTAGGGTACGAGAAGTATAGTGTCAAACCATTTAATGTCTCTATCTACCCTAGATGATTCTGCCTAAGGTCCAGTTTATGGGTACCAATCATATTTTATGGATATGAGTCAATCCTTGGGGTAGTATGTTGTACAATATTAGAGTCCAATATTCTGTCATGGGTATAAGTGGTGTTTACCACTTGTATGATTGGTGTACAAATTAGGGAGGAGTCATACCCTCCTATGCTCATTTTTTAGTTTTTAAGCTGAGAACATTTTAGACATTTCCCACCCCAAAACTCTTAAGACCCCACATCTCGAACCATATTTTAGCCTCTCATAACACACTTTGAATGATCAAAATACTCCTAAAACTCTCTCTAAACACTCTGTTAAATATTGGGTTGGGGTTTCTATAAGGTATTTATTTAGAGGCTCAAGGGTCAAGTTCTTTCCGTGAATCTCCATGAATAAGGCATGTAACTCTTCCCTCATTGTTAGTTATCAAATATTATGTGTTTTAAACATTGATTATGATTCATTAATGGTGGTTTGGAAAACCAATATTGAGGGTTTTGTTGCATATGGTTGAGTATTGTTTACTCTTGGTTTAAATTGTGTTTATATATGTTTTGGTGATGGTTTTCACATGTGGGTGCTTGATTATTGAAGTTTAACAAATATTTCATGGGTAACCCAAAACATGATGGTTTTTACCTTGGTTTTGGTCTTGATAATGGTATGCTCTCAATATTTTTGTCAAAATGTCTAAGAGAATAAACTAGTTTGATGTTAAATAATGTTTTGAACTAAGGCTTTGGACTAATGTATATAAATGGGTTGTAAATAGTTTTGTGAAGGCATTGTTGGCCATGTAATGATTTAAATGGTAACCTTGGTTGTTTAATTGGCTAAAAGGGTTTGAATTCATAAACATTAAATTGATTTATGCCTTTATTAGACAATGTTTTTGAGTCCTTAAACTTTGAATTAAATTAGTGTCTTTGATAGATAATAGGTTTGACTCCCAAAGTCAAATGAATGATTGGTTAATAGATAATGGTAAATGACATGTTAAATGCTTGCAAGTGGTGTTGGTATGATGATACCAACAAAGTGCCTTTGGTAAGTAATTGGCTTAATGGTTGTGTCTGTGAAATGATGGTTTTAAATTTGACTTTAAAGTGGGATGTGTAGCCGGGCTGTAAAAGTAGAGTCCGAAGGACTAGCATTACAAATTGTGCAAGCTGGTGTGGATATATTTATGATCATATGGTTTGAGTTCTCCAAATAAATATATGAATAGGAGGTTTACGTCTCTTATAATACATGTATTAGTTCTTAAGTCACCTTGATTATGTCGGGAGTTTCGAGGCCCCCATATAAGCATATACAGTTATGGATATTCTCTAGTTCATGTGGCTATATGCATTCAGGCCCTTCCAGCTAGGGGAGAGATGGGCCTATATAGCTCGTGGGTGCCTTATTTTATAACGGTTATGCTACATAACCCAGGTTAATGATTTTAAAGTTTATGCTAATCTTGTTTCCTATCCCTACATGGTATATATATATGTATGTATTGCATTAGTTATATGCATTGGTTTATTATTTTTGAACTATTGGTATTATTTTATCCTTATCCTTGAGTTACATGCTAGCACTTAACCACTAACCATCCTCAGATGTTGTATCCCCATACGATGCAAGTTTTGGTGACACTATTACACCTCCTGCATAGTGACTTAGATTGGGGGACATCTTGTGTTGACATAAAGTGGTGAGCTTCTATATTTAAGAAAGCTTCATTACTCACTTTGAGTTTCTTTTGTCTTTATTGGTTTAGACTTGAATAATGGTTTTTTCTATGGTCGAAGGCATGTCCTGATCGAACATTCTTGTTTTGTTTTAGAGCTTATGTATGGACAAAATTATGGACTTGGGTATGTTATGGAATAGTTATGGATTTGGTTATTAATTTTTGGTTTGTTGATTGGTTGGGTTGGGTATCGGGGGTAATCTCTGGCTGCTGTTGGACTTGGGATGCCCATTACGATAAGGCCTTGGTTTGGATTATGTTAAGTTGGTATCAGATCCTAGGTTCATAGTCAATTGGGTATCCACAAAGCCGTGTCAAGTAGAGTCTATTTTATGGGTGTGTAGCACACCACACTTATAAAAGAGAGGTATGAGATATTTAGGAATTTTTTACTTTATTATAGTCTTACTTCGAGCTATAGAGTCTATGGTCTTAAATCCTTCTAAATTCTATTTGATCATCTTTTAGATCTGCCTCCAAGAAGATCTGATATTCATGCAAACTCTTCTATCCTAACTGAGGACAATATGGACAGAGCTCATATAACTTCTGGAGTCTAGATTAGGTCAAAGGTCATTGCATCTGACTATCTTTGTGGTGTTCTATCTATCCTCACTAATCGTACTCCTGAGGGCGATACTCATACTCATTCTTCTTAAGAAGAGGCCATTAATACTAAGTTTCATCACTCCATTACCTTGTTGACTCAGTTGGTAGCTTCTTAGTTGAGCATGGTGTTCCTATTACCCTATCTTTTGAGGCCACAAGGGTTGTCCAGTTCATGAGGTTCCATTCTCCTATGTTTACTAGTACAAAGGTTGAGGAGAAACCTTAAAGTTTTATTGATGAGATAAAAAAGATCTTTTAAGTTATGCATGCTTTGGATGTTGAAGGTGTTGAGTTTTTTACCTACCAATTGAAATATGTGGTGTACCAGTGGTATGAAGAGTAGGAATAATTGAGCGAACATGATTCTAGTTCTTTCTTATGGGAGGATTTCTCTAGTATATTTTTGGACCGCTTTATTTCTCAAGAGTTGAGGAAGAAGAAAGCAGAAGAGTTTGTGAATTTAAGGAAAGGTAGGATGTCTGTCAAGGAGTATGCCATAAAAATTCATCAGTTATCTAGGTATATTCCTATGTTGGTTTCTAGCATGAGGTATAGAATGCGTAAGTTTTCTTTGATTTCGTCTCATGAGTTGGTCCTTGAGAGTAAGGATGCCTTGTTGATCAAGGACAGGGATATCTCAAGGTTGGTTATGTGTATGCAATAGGTAGAGAAAAATAAAAGGAAGCAGGTTCAGTTTACTGAGAGGTAGGGGAAAAAATTTAAGCCGTTCAAGCAAAGTAGAAGAGATGGTGGTAAGTGTCTAAAGAAAAAGTGAGGGAGTTCTAGTTGTTTCTCCATGACTAGTGCTCCTTATCCAATGTCGTTGTGTGATCATCGGTATCAGTATGATAGTGGGGTCCAGGAATAAGGTGCTCACTCTCAAGCTAGTGGGGCTCAATCAGCTTCATTCCACCTTCCTTGTAGATTTTATGGGTAGTCTCATCGTAGTTTTATTGAGTAATGTAAGAACATATGTTCTTATTGTGGTCAGATTGGTCATATGAAGCATGACTACCATGCTAGAATGGCTTTTGGGGCTAACAAGTTCCCTATTGTCTCTTTATCGATTCTTTCACCAAAAGGTGTTGGTTTTCCCTATACTTCTACTTCTGGTACTGACACTGGCTAAAATCAGTTATATGCTTTATGTTTTATCAAGATTCTGATGAATCCCCTAATGTTGTTACTAGTATGTTTAAACTATTCTCCTTATTGTGTATTATTTACTTGATCCAAGGTCGGCTCTTTCTTATGTGACCTCATTCATGGCTGTGCATTTTGGTTTTGATCCTGAGTTTATTTCTGATCCTTTTTTGTATCTACCTTGGTTGGTGAATTTGTGATTGCTAAAATAGTCTATAGGGGGGTGTGATATTTGTTAGTGGTAGAGAAACTCTTATGGATTTGTTGAAAAAGTTAGACATGGTTGAGTTTGATGTCATATTAGGAATGGATTAGTTGAATTAGTGCTATGCTTCTCTAGATTGTCGGATCTGCAAGGTCATGTTTAAATTCCCTAATGAGACAGTCATTGTATGGGAAGGAGGTTATTTAGTGCCTACGGGGAGATTCATCTCACATCTTAGAGCCCGAAAGTTGATTTCCAAAGGTTGTTCGTATCATTTGGTCTGAGTTAAAGATTCTAACGTGAAAGGTCCTTCCTTAGATACCATTCCTGTGGTTAATAAGTTACCTGAAGTTTTCCCTGATGATCTTCGTGGTGTTCCTCCCAATAGGGAAACTGATTTTGGGATTGATCTTATTTCGGACACTTATCCTATCTGTATCCCTCATTATTGAATAGCTCTAGATGAGTTGAAAAAACTTAAGAAGCAATTGAAAAACTCTTAGATAAAGGTTTTATCCATCCTAAAATGTCTCTCTAGGGCGCTCCTGTGTTGTTCGTGTATTAGAAGGATGGTTCCCTTCTTATGTGTATTGATTATTGTCAACTGAATAAGGTGACTATAAGGAATAAATATCCTCTTCCTAGGACCAATGACTTGTTTGATCAGCTTCAAGGTGCAAAGTGTTTCTCTATGATTGATCTTAGGTTAGGTTATCCTCAACTTAAGATTAGGGAGGAGGATATACCTAAACAGTCTTAAGGACTCGATATGGTTAGTATGAGTTCCTAGTTATGTCTTTTGGGTTAACTAATGATCCAAAAACATTTATTTTGATGAATATGGTCTTCAATCAATTTTTAGATTTTTTTTGTCATTGTCTTCATAGATGATATTTTTGCATACTCCAAGAGTGAGGTGGATTATGTCATTCATCTCCGTGTTGTGTTACAGACCTTAAAGGATCAATATTTGTATGCCAAGTTCTCAAAGTGTGAGTTTTGGTTGAAAACTATGACTTTTCTTGGTCATGTTATCTCTAGTGAAGGGATTATGGTGGATCCATAAAAGGTTATAGTGGTTAAAAGTGGCGTACACCCATGACTCCAAATGATATTCAGAGCTTCTTGGGTTTAGTCGACTACTATAGGAAATTTGTGGAAAGTTCCTCAACTATAGCTGCCTCATTGACTAGATTAACCCAGAAAAAGGTAAAGTTCTTGTGGTCTGATGCTTGTGAGGGTACTTTTGAGAAATTGAAGGATAGGTTGACTTCTGCTCCAATTTTGACCTTTCTCAAGGGTAATGATCGCTTTGTAGTTTATTATGATGCTTTTCATGTTAGGCTTGGTTGTGTCTTGATGCAGCATAGAAGGGTGGTGGATTATGCTTCTAGATAGTTGAAAGATCATGAGAAGAACTACCCTACTCATGATTTAGAGTAGTTATCTGTGGTATTTGCATTGAAAATTTGGCATCACTATCACTATAGGGTTCATGTTGATATCTTTTCTAATAATAAGAGCCTCCAGTATATGTTTACTTAGAAAGAATTGAATCTCAGGCAAAAGAGGTGGCTTGAGTTGCTGAAGGACTATAATTTGAGTCTCCATTACCATCGAAATAAATATAGCGTAGTTGTTGCTTCTCTTAGTAGGTTATCCAAGGGGAGTCTAGCTCATGTGGATGAGGATAAGTAGGAGTTGGTGAAGGACATTCACCGTTTGGCTAATCTTGGAGTTTGACTCACGGACTCTGAGGATGGTAATGTATTTATGCATCAGGTATCATAGTCATCTATTATTGTTGAGATAAAGAAAAAACAAATGTTGGATTATAATTTGATAAAGATTAGGGGAAATATAGGTCAACAGAAGGTTGTTGACTTAGTGATTGGTGGAGATAGTATCTAGAGGTACCAAAATAGGCTATGTGTTCTCGTTGTGGATGGTTTGAGGGAAAAGATTTTGGTCGAAGCTCATGGATCTCATTATGCTATTCATCTTTGTTCTATAAAGATGTATCATGATCTTAAAGAGTTCTATCATTTGACTAATATGAAGCGAGATGTGTCTAACTTTGGTAGTGAGTGCATGGTGTGTCAATAAGTGAATGTTGAGCACATGATACCTGGAGTTTTGTACCAAAAGATTGAGTTGCCCAAATGGAAGTGGGAGGTAATAAATATGGATTTCGTTACTGGCCTTCCTCGATCTCATAATCAGTGTGATTTGATTTGGATTATTATGGATAGGATGACCAATCCACTCACTTCTTGCCTGTTAGGACTAGTTATGCATAGGGGATTATGCTAAGTTGTATCTTTCCAAGATTGTAAAGTTGTATAGTGATCATATTTCTATCATTTTAGATTATGGTACTCTGTTCTCACATAATTTTTGGTGATCGTTTCAAAAAGGTTTAGGGACTAAGGTGTACCTTAGTACCGATTTCAACCTGTAGTCAGATGGAGGAGTGAAGAGGACTATTAAGACATTGGAAGATATGCTTTGTGAAGGTGTGATTAACTATGGTGGTATTTGGGTTGACCATTTGCCTTTTATATAGTTTGCTTAAAATAATAGTTATTACTCTAGCATTGGTATGGCTCTTTTTGAGACATTGTATGGTAGGAAATATCATTCTCCTATTGGATGGAATGAGGTTGGTGAGGGTTAGTTAATTTGCCCTGATCTGGTTTACCAAGCCTTGAAAAAGGTGAAGGTAATTCATGATAGATTGAAAGTCATTCAAAGTCTCCAAATGTCCTTTGTGGATGTGAGGCATTGGGAGTTAGAGTTTAAGGTTGGTGACTGGGTGTTCCTACAGGTGTCTCCCATGAAGGGAGTGATGCAGTTTGGTAAGAATGGAAAGCTTAGTACCCGATATATTGGTCCATATTTGGTTTTTAAGAGGGTTGGTAATGTTGTCTAAGATTGGAGTTGCCTTCTAGCTTAACCTCCATTCATTCAGTTTTTATGTCTTTATGTTGAGGAAGTGTGTGAATGATCCTTCAGCAATTGTTCCTTTAGAAGGACTAGGTATTTCAGATTCCTTATCTTATGAGGTAGTCCCGATTGAGATCTTGGATCGTCAAGTTCATCAGTTGTGGATAAAGGATGTGGCTTCGGTAAAGGTCCTTTGGAGGAACCAAAAGGTTAAAGAAGCTACTTGGGAGGCAGAAGAGGACATAAAGTCCAAGTATCCACATTTGTTCCCCATTTCAAAAATTCATGCTTGAGGTATGTGTTGTTCTTAATATCTTTATTTCTTCATTAGAGGAAATGTCGATTCCTTAATGTCTTTGTTTTCTAGTATTTGTTAAAGAGAAGTTTGATGGGTGATAATGTGCTAACTCATGCTTATTCTTGCCTTGATCCTAGTGGGGGAGAATTGAAACACCCTAGTTTCGACCCTTGGAAATTTCTCAATTTTGAGCTCTCTGGACATCATACAACTTGTTTTTAATTTTCGTATGGTCTAGATACAATTTTGAATTCCTTTGTCATATGAATCTCAGTATGGCTTTGGTTGGTTTTTGTCTAAGGTACGAATGGATATCATACTAGTCGTATGATAGAATACGAAAAGTATAGTGCCAAACCGTATGATGTCCTATGTCTAACCGAGATGATTCAGCCTAGGGTATGATTTATGGGTACCAATCATATGTTATGGATATTATTCGGTCTTTAGGGTCGTATGCTGAACTGTAAGACCCGCAAAATTCTCTCATAGTCTGAGCCTTAGAGCATGTTCAGTAAAGTGTTAATCCAGCCCTAAAAGGTTGAGAAGTGTCTTCCCAAGTGAGAAGTATTTTGAACTATGTAAAATTTTCCTAATATCGAATTTTTGTCATATAGAGCATTGAATAAATTTTCCATCGATACCAAATTCGCCCGAATCTGACACTCGGGCAAAGAGTTAGCCATTTTAGTAAAACAGTGTACCACCTGGTACTTTAGCTCATCGCGGAGCTAGCCAAAATGGAAATCGTCCAAATTCAGTGAGCCTCCGCGATTATGGCGCATCGCGCCAAGGCTTTATTTCAGGGTTGTCAATTTTCAGTGCACCAACGTAATTCCACCGCATGGCGGTGCCTTTCTAGTTTGCAATCAAGGTGGCAATGTGATTTACACCACGTCGCGCCATCAAGCAGTTTCCCAATTGTCTAATTTCCAGTAAGCTGGCGCGATTATTGTGCATCGCGCCAGCATGTAAAATCAGAATTTTTCAGTTTAATTCCAAGGGAAAAAATGGACATTTTGCTACCCCTATATATACTCCTTAACATAGGATTTGGCCTGATTTTAACCCAAAAATACTAGTTTTCTCTCAAAATTGTTCAAGAACAAGAGCTAGGATTCCTAAATCAAGACACCAATCATCAAGATTCCTCTGTTAACTTTTTAAGAATCAAGAAACTAAGGTATGCAGAGGTTGATTCTTGGGTCCCTTTCATCCAAGAAGCTCAAGAATCTTTTTCTAAATTCAAAGATCATATGTTTATGAGTTTTCATGATTCATGTGAATTGAAATTGGAGTTAATGCTATTATTGAGTTTTAATTCATGTTTTGTTGATGAGGTTTCAAGCTTTGACCCTAGTACGTGATATCTATGTGATGTTCATAATAAACCCTCTTCAAGTTGCTTGTTAAGTGATGTGTTCATGTCAATTAATTGTAGAAATTGTTGAATAAGCAAAGCATGCTCCCTATATGTTTGATAAAATGATTATGTGAAGGAATTAGAGCCATTATAGCATGTTGACGAGAAATCGCCAATTGTGTGCAAGCCCATGCATGCTAAGTATTTGTTGAAAAGCCTTAGTGAATGAATTGTGACTTTATATCTTGAATTTCTCCCAATTATGTGCTCTTCGATACATATTAAGACTTTAATACATGCTAAGTGTTTGATGCAAGACCTTGTCGAAAGGAGTATGAGCCAATAGCATGTCTCCCTATGTTATTACATGTTTATGATTCCTAAATACTTGAGAAGATGTTTTAGTGATTGTGATGGTGAATGGTTATGTTTTAATTTTATGTTATCGAGTCTTGGGGGTATTTTATACATGACAATTTAGCTAAAGTCTAGAACCCATGTCAGTTTTCTCGATAATCTCAGTCAAGCCACGATTCTCAGAACTTAGTGAGTTATAGATCTCTGTACTCTTAGATAGATACAGAACTTAAGTAATCTCAGTAATCACAGTATCGCTAGTATTCTAGCCTCAGTTCAGTACTCAACTCTGATCTAGTAGTATTTGAGTGTTCAGTTCAGACCTCAGTAGTGTTTGAGTAATCTTTTCAGAGCTCAGTGTTATTCAGTCAGATAAGAAGATTTAGTAATATTCCATCAGATATGAAACCAACTGAATTTAGTGTAACTCAGTCAGATCATTTGAGAAATATGACCAGTAACAGATTCAGCTCAATTTAAGTTCAATTAAGAATCAGTTGGGAGTTGGAGCAAGCACCGAGTGAGTACAGGTATGGCGGCTCTCTGTTAGAGAGGCAGAGTCATTAGGATCAATCCCTGAACTCCAGAACTGTGTAGCCAGCACAGGAGCAGGAGTCACCCGTTAGAATAAGGCTTGACTATTATACTGCCTCAGGCTTGACTTCCTGTGAGGGTCAACCATTAGAGAGGCTTGACCAGAGTTCAGATCTTTAACCGTGGCACGGTATTGACACCCTTCCAACATAGGTTACAGGTTGGACCCCACCATTTTAGATTTGGGGCATGTCTTAAGTGAGAACTCCCACAGTTACAGTTTCAGTATTAGTTTTTAGAGTAGAACTCAAAAATTAGGACTGTCAGATACAGCCACCTATATCAGTAAGGAACCTAAATAGTTCCATTGATTCATGGACCACCCACTAGATAGGCATGGTCTCACGTAAAGTTATTTAGTATCAGCATTATCAGATCCAGAGATCACCCGTTAGATAGGCTTGATCTCAATCTCAAATTTAGTTGAGTAATTTCATTGTTAGATCCAGAGATCACCCGTTAGATAGGCTTAATCTCAATCTCAGATTGAGTTGAGTAATCTTATTATCAGGTCCAGAGATTACCCATTGATATGCTTGATCTCAGTCTTAGATTCAGTTGAGCATTCTCATTATCATATCCAGAGATCACCCATTAGATAGGCTTGATCTCAATCTCAAATTTAGTTGAGTAATCTCATTATCAGATCCAGAGATCACTCGTTAGATAGCCTTGATATCAATCTCAGATTTAGTTGAGTAATCTCATTATCAGATCCAGAGATCACCCGTTAGATAGGCTTGATTTTAGTCTATGATTCAGTTGAGCATTCTTATTATCAGATTTAGAGATCTTCTGCTGGATAGGTTTGATCTCAGACATAATCTTTTTTTATCATTGATAGTAGATTTAGGGATCATCTATTAAAGAGGTTTGATCTCAGATTCAGATAGTCGAAAGTAGTAAGCTCAGCTTTTAGTCATTGATATGAGTAGATCCAGCTAATCAGTTTCAGTATCATCAAATTCCGAGATCATTCACTAGATGGGACTGATCTTAATTTCAATACTTAGTTTTCTATATCAGTAGATTCAGTTGTTCAGTATCTCAATATTAGTAGTGAGTTCAGAAGTTAGTAAATCACTATCTGAGTTTTAATATTTTGAGTTGCGATGTTTTTAGTTATGGTTTGTGCATTCATGCATATTTCCTCATTCAGTATTCTTATGATTATTCAGCTAAGTAATTGTTCATGCATAAGCCCTTGCATTTAGCCTTACCTTATCTTCATATTCAGTACATTCCCGTATTGATACATTTGCACTATGGTGTTTTATTTGACACCATAGGTTCAGAGGCATGAGATCCAGAGTACCCCTAGCAGCTCAGTCCCATTCAGCAGCAGTAGACGTAGTCGTGAGTCCTCTTCATTCGAGAATGATCCTTATTTTATTATCTTATCAAATTTGATTTATTTTTAGTAGATAGAGTTAGTTAGGGACATGTCCCATCAACTCTACAGTTATGATAGTTTAGAGGTTTTTCAGATAGATGTATCAGTATTTAATTTTTAGTTTTGAGTATTCTAGATGTTTTGAATCTTATGGATAGTTTTTACTAGTTTTTCACATTTATTACAGATATTATACAGTAGTTAGGTATAGATATCAGTAGTGGGTTAGCTTGTGGTCCTTCAGGATCATGAGCACCGTGTGACATTCCAGTTCCAGAAAATCAGGTCATTATATGGACAGTGTTGGAGTCCAACATTCTGTCTAGGGTATGAGTGGTATATACCACTCGTGTGATTGGTGTATGAGCTGGGGGGGTCTTACCCTCCTGCACTTATTTTTTAATTTTTAAGTTGAGGACATTGTAGACCTTTCCTACCCCAAAACCCTTAAGACCCCACATCTGAAACCATATTGTAGCCTCTCATAACACACTCTGAAGGATCAAAACACTCTAAAACTCTCCATAAGCACTCTCTTAAAGATTGGGCTAAGGTTTCTACAAGGTGTTCATCTAGAGGCTCAAGGGTCAACTTCTTTTTGTGAATCTTCATGAATAAGGCATGTGACTTTTCCCTCATTGTTAGTTCTCAAATATCATGTGTTTTAAACTTTAATTATGATTCATTAATGGTGGTTTGAAAAACCAATGTTGAGGGTTTTGTTGCATATGGTGGAGTATTGTTTACTCTTGTTTTAAATTGTGTTTATACATTTTTTGGTGATGGTTTGCACATTTGGGTTCTTGGTAATTGTGGTTTAACAAATGCATCATGGGTATCCCTAAAATTGATGGTTTTTACCTTGGTTTTGGTCTTGATGTATGTCATCAACATGTTTGTAAAAATGGCTAAGAGAATAAACTAGCTAGATGTTAAATAATGTTATGAACTAAGGCATTGTCCTAATGAATATGAATGATTGGTAAATGGTTTTGTGAAGGAGTTATTGGCCATGTAATAATTTAAATGGTAACCTTGGTGGTTTAATTGGCTAAAAAGGTTTGAGTCCCTAAATATTAAATTGATTTATGCCTTTATTTGACAATGGGTTCGATCCCTAAACTTTGAATTGAATTAGTGTCTTTGTTAGATAGTGGTTTTGAGTTCCAAAGTCTAATGAATGATTGGTTGATTAATAATGGTAAACATATTGAATGCTTGCAAGTTCTGTTGGTATGACGATATCAATGAAGTGCCTTGGTAAGTAATTGGCTTAATGGTTGTGTATGTGAAATGATGGTTTTAAATTTGGTTTAATGCAGGATATGTAGCCAGGCTGTGAAAGTGGATTCCGAAGGACTAACACTGGATCACACAAGCCTGTGCGCATGTTTTTATGAACGGGTTGTTTTAGTTCCCCAAATAATTATATGAATGGGAGGTTCGAGTCCTCTATAATAAATGTATTAGTTATTAAATCACCTTGATTATTTCGAAAGGTTCGAGTCCCCCATATAGCATATATAGTTATGGATATGCTCTGATTCATGTGGCTTCACTCACTGGGCCCTTCCATCTAGGGTAGAGTTGGGCCCATATAGCCCGTGGGTGACTTGTTCTATGGCGTTTATGCTACACAACCCGGTTAATGATTTCAAAGTTCATGCTAATCTTGTTCCCTATCCCGGCATGGTATATACATATATGTATATGTATCTATTACATTAGTTATATGCATTGGTTGATTGGTTTTGAACTGTTGGTATTATTTTATCCTTATCGTTGAGTTAAATACTAGTTCTCCAACTTCTAACTATCCTTGAACGTTGTATTTGCACATGATCCAGGTGTTGGTCATACTATCACACCTCTTACACAGTGACTTAGATTTGGGGACAGCTTATGTTGACTTAAAGTGGTGAGCTTCCATATTTCAAAAGGCTCCATTTTTTCCTTTGAGTTTCTTTTGTCTTCATTGGTTCAGACTTTAATATTGGTTTTGTCTATGGTCGGGGACATGTACCGACCGGACATTTTTTTTTTATTTTAGAGGCTTTGTATGGACAAACTGTGGACTTAGGTATGTTATGGAATTGTTATGGATTTGGTTATTATTTTGTGGTTTGTTGATTGGTTGGGTTGGGTATCAGGGCGATTTTCGGCTCTTGTTCGACTTGGGATCCCCATTATGATAATGCCCTGGTTCGGGTCATGTCAAATTGTTTCTTAGACTGTACCATAATACAATTGTAATAAACCAATTAGAAACATCATTAATCATCTAAAAATGCAGTGATATTTCTCATTAAAAGGAAAGTAATTACAAAATGTTTTTTCTCCGTAGAATCTGCTTCTTAGACTAATAATTTCTCTTATAAGTCTTATGTGGCTTCTCATCGTCACTCTTCGAATCAATTTCCAGCTTCTTTCTTCCATAATTTCACAGTATTATGCCAAATCTCTTATGATGATATTCTACATAAAATATTCATATAGAACCTGCTGATTTAGGCTAGCATACTTTCCAAAAGTAGCAACATAGACCACATAGTCACTGCAAACCACAAAATCAGTGAAGAAAATCTTATATCTTAATCAATAAAAGTGTTATCATAAAAGAAATTTAATACCATAAAATTTTATATCAATAACTTATAAGGAATCTTAATTTTTTCTGGGAAGGTTCTCTCAAACCATTTCAGTAGTAAGAGCATAAATAAATTTCTTGTTACTTTAGGCAATGGTGAAAACTAAATTAGATCACTTTGTAATAAAGTGAATAGCATCCAAATAAAACTCTATAATCGTGGCAAACATTTCCACTATATTATTCAATTAACAGTCCTCGCGCTTTCAGGAAATGAGTCATACACAATGAGACATCTTTCAAGTATGTTGAACACAATCAAAATCCAATGATAGTTTTCCTTGAGGTTCAAATGCATCAACGCATAATTAACTAAACCCCAACCAACATTTCTTGTCAAAGAATACTCATAGATATAATGAGCCAATAAATCCATCATTTTCAAACTCACCATTAAATTGTCATCATAAGCAACAACCATCTTGAAGAATATATTTTCAACTCTTTTTAATACAACAATCAGTAGTTATGAACCTCACATTACAATGTGGATTGTACTTGCCCATCTTCGCAAGTAGTAAAAAATTATATCAACGTGATATATATATATATATTGTAAATTAATAAAGATAATGATGTTTACACATTTTAAAAATATTGGCACATATAAAAGTTAGAACTAAAAATAAATAAATAATTGTATCCCCTTCATGTCCAGTATGTGCTAAATTATAAAAGCACTCATTTTGTCCAATCAATATAATTTTGTAATTGAACAGTAACTTAATTTCCTGAAAGGCAACTAGGTAGGGCATTTCTTTTTGCATAATATGAAATAGTTATAACACTAAATTAACTTTAAAATAATAAAATGATAGATAAATAAATTAAGAAATAGACCTTTCCTTTGAAAGATCTTGGTATAGTCAAGATTTGAATGTATTTATGATAGTATTGTCTATTTATAAATTAATTATATTAGAAAAGAGTGTTTATATGAGAATTGATCTAGAAGAACTAACACCCGAATCAAAATTCTGTACAACTGGAGATGCAATAAGAATTTCTGGAATTTTTGTTCTAGTACATTCTTCAGGTGTGATCTCTTTTTTATTCTTTCTTTCCTATTTTTTATTCTTCATTGTAGACAACACCATATAATTTAAATTACCTAACAGTTCAAAATCAATATCAAAGGTTGGGATTACTTGATTTTCAACAAGAACTGAAGAAAGTGCTTCAAGCAGATCACATGTCGAAATAATAATAAATGTATTACATAAGAATGTATTAAATAAAATTATAAATTGAACATAAAAGTAATATGCATTTACCTACTTTGCCGCCATCTCCACCAATGACATTACAATCATCTATGTCTTCATTTGGTGTCATTACATCTTCAAGATTTTCCTTACCTAAATAGACACAATTAAACTACCATTACATTAACATCAAAAATACAATAAATCAGATAAATAAATAAAAGAATATCATTGGTAGGTATATTAACATTGGCTAATACTTGAGCAGTCACAACTACAACAATATCCTTACAAATATAAAATAATACATCAGCTAGCATGAATAAATGTATAATGTAGGTATTAATAGTATATTAAAGTAGTATTACAAAAATGTATAAAATGTATTATATGTGAGTACTTACTTATTTTTCTTTGCTTTTCATTAAATATGTTTTCATCACTTGCACTGCAGTTTAAGAAAGATATTCTAATTAATAATGAAACTAGGACTATATAACAACATTATCATTACCTGTGAAATCATCATCTATAACTAATGGTGTAAAAAACTCAACAATGTCACAAACAACAATAGGAGATATAACTATCAATAATGTAAAAACTCTTAAAATAATATAGTTCACTAAATCTAAATTCATATTTTAAAAGATGTGGTAATAGAAATACCTTCATGAAATTCTGCTCCACCAGAAAACATATTTCTAAAATCAAATGCATTTGATTTTCTAATATTGGAACAACTATCATACTTCTGGGATCCTTAGACACTTCATCATTAAGTAAAATTTCTTTAGCATCTTTTTAATTCAAAGAACTGGATGTCAATTATTTGGTGTTAAAATCAATAATCATTGCTTCAGAACACCAGCATGTACTTTAAGCTTTCCTTCAAGTGCTTGTTGATATTATTGGTATGTAATAAATGGAGAAAAAAAAAATGCAAATAAAATCATTCACAATAATAATACATCTATGACACAAAAAAATAAAGATCATATTAACTTTAGAAGTTCTATATTTTCAATTTCCTCAATTATTTGAAAAATTCTTCTTGAATCCGACTATATCCATTAGCTGAATTTTCATTAAAAATAGCCATGATTTTCAAATTGTAATCCCTAGGATTCAACAACTGAATCTTGCAATCTCTTCTTCACATGCAGTAGTATTTGAGTACTGTATTTTACCAATAGAAAAGAAAAAAAGTAAATTATGCAACAGAACTGTATTACAACTATGTAATAAACCAAACTAAATTATAACGTATTAATAAAATAGCTAACACAAAAATATAAAAACTAGAAGATTAACCTTACATCTTGTAGGCATGAACATCAACTTCTCTAACTCGTTTGTCTTAGGTCTTCATCTATAACTTTCTAATTTAATATTCTTGAAATCAAATTTTTACTACAAAAAGCAATATGTGCATCAACATGCAAGCAATACTCATATGTCCATATCTTAAGGGCTACGGTTAAACCATCTATTCTGTTGTATTGCATAGAAATCAAAAGAAAATGCCTTAAATTTTCTAACAAATTATACTACAAATCTATACCTCATGAATAGTCATTGAAAATTTCAGTCTCAATAAAATAAAGGTACTTCTTATAGCAGCTCACTACTCTAATATGAGAATAAAAACTCTTCAATGAAGTACAAAATAATAAGTTTTAGAGTATTAGGGTTATCTAACCAATCTGTATCTTCAGATAGATCTCTAATATGATTCTTTGAAACATTTAATTACCTTGAAAAGTACTCATGCATCAATTGGGATAGGACCTTGTGATCATACCAAAATTACAAATACTAGCTTATTTCAATCTAGTAACAATTCTAAACTCCCGTAAGCCAAACAAATAACTTTTGACTATTAACTTCAATAATAAACACATCTATTGGTATGAAATTAAGCTACTTATTCATCAAATAGTGAATAAGTTGTAATTGTGTATTCACTTTTTGGAGATCAACAAAATATCAAAAATAGGTTTTCCAAAAAGCTTGAAACAATTTCAAAGAAAGAATAAATTTTATTTTGTTGATAGCTTACTGATTTGTATAAGACTTCCAATGACTAGAAGTGTAGCTTTTATGAGAACATTTAAAAAATTTGATTTTACATACAACAAAGATAAAAAAAAATAACTTATAACACTAACTCAAAATAACTAACTAAATCAAATCAATTATTAGAGAAAAACACATTGTAATACCAAAATAAACACATCCACATAACTAGAACACATTTAAAACACAATCAGTACACCAACCTTAGCAATATTAGTTGGGATGATCATATCTTTTGTAGGTCTCCTTCTCTTTTATGGTTTCTCTGAATCAACTTTTGATTTTTCCTTTGGAATATAAATATCATCCACAAAATCATCATCATCTGCAATAACTTTTTTTGTGCTTGCTATCAACATCTAGTTTTCTCTTTTTAGATTTCAATTCACCGGCTTCATCAGTTTCTTTAACCACAGATTTTTACCTTTTAATTTTTTATAAGATTTACCTCCAATAGATGCTATTTCCCATGGTTCACATTCAAGAGTTTGTTGTGAAATACCTGATAAAAATATGGAAAATCATCAACAGCCTTACTAGATAATCCAGAATTAAGAAGAACAATGGAAGTTCTAAGGCTTTTTTCATGGCATCTTTTCAATAGGTTTTCCATCACTACTCAAAATTATAAGATATAATAGAAGTCAACGTCTGAGTTAAATATGATTTTAAGTCCTAAGACTTCTCCCATATGACAGAAGTTATGTCATTACAATAGAAATCTGAATTGTTCAAAAAATCCTAAACTTAATACAAATATAACAATCATTGAAAAGAATTAAAATTTCTCCTAAAACATAATAACACTTAAAATAGCTCAGAAATTGCAAGAGAAATCAAAATATATGCAAAACCCTAAGAATATGATAACCCTTAGGTCATTTTCCTTGCTTTTGTACTTTTTTCATAGTTAGATCTTTCCAAAAACCTCCTCAAGTCATTTATGAGTTTTTGGGATAGAAAATTTGGTTACCAGGTGGTTCGTTTATTTTGTAGAGCCATTTTCCTATTTTGGAGCTTTTAAAGTTAAGAAACGGGTCTCGGGCCAAACCTCAGTTAAATGGACTCGAATTTCATTTCTAATAATATCATTAGCTCCATAATATCAATTTTAGGCTAGAATAGCCTTTTTATAGGTATCTAATCTTCCGAACATATTTTGGGATATTGGGTGAAATTTGGCTAAAACGACCCTTTGGGCGTGGAATCGACTTTTTATAAAAATGACCCCAGGTAGAAGTTATTGAGTCTAGAATGCTAAATTTTTTAAGGTAGCATATTTCTTTTATGATCATGGGATTCTAAACTAATCTCGAGCACTCAGTCAAAGTCCGTTGGGACTTATTGAACTTGGTGTGCCAAGCTATCTGGTGCAAACGCTTAAGAAGCCAAGCAACTGCTTTAGTAGTTGGGCACAACTTTAAAAAAAACTAGTTTAGTAGACCTGTACTACTTTAGCATTGCTTGGACAACCTAGGCCTAGTTTCTTTAGCAATCCTTGGGTGATTTCACGGTAATTGCTTTAGCGGTCATTTAGCCTATAAAGTGGATTATCAAAAGTATGTTATCTATATCACCTTCCTTTATTTTTTAGCATATACTTTTTGTGTAATCTACCATTAGAGACCATTGTAAGATCTGAATTCATGTGGGAATTGACTATTTGAGGATGGATTAGAGTGGGGGCATGTTGGTGGGCATGTGATTATCGTTAACTTCAAAAGTTTTATTTATTTTTGACTAAAATCCTTTGAATTGATTCTTTAATATTACTGGTGTTTGGTACTATTTGCTACTTATTGAGTTTAATTTTTTCTATATTTATATGGCAAGTAATCCTTGAGCTATGTGGATGCTACAACGATTGTAATTTCAAAATTTTACAAGCGAGTCCAACATGGGATTCGCATAGTCCAATTTCTGAAATAGAGCATTTATATGCAATATAGGTATCAATTTGCTTGTCTTGATGCATAGATCATGGTTTAACTAGAATGGTAACTTTCAAACACTTCTCAAAAGGGGAAAGCTCTGATTGAGAGAATTTAACAAGCATTTGGCAACATCCACGTAGGATAGAATCACTCTTCTTTCAGATTAAGTTTAAGTATGGTATTAGCATATTATTGTTCTAGGTTTGGGTAGATAGTTTTAGCCTAGTTATGGTTTTAGAATTTACGCCATATTTTGCTAGTTATGGCCATATACCCTAGATATAGTGTATTATCATCCTTTAGGACTTTATTTAGTAATTATAGTACCTTGGGTTTGCATTGGGATCCTTCAAAATAGATTAAGGTAGGTTCTTCCTTAGGTTGGGTTATCAGGACCTTTTTAGATAAAATAGTGGATACCTTAGGCTATTACTTTGGGTTGGGACTAACTTAGGCTTGATTATATTTCTCCTCAGGTATGATAGTTTCTGACCTTAAATCGCTCCTTCTTAACTAGAAATAGAAACCAGTACGACCTTAGTAGATTTAACATCCCGAGAGTTGTACTTAGTGAACAAATGGACTAGTGATAGCTTGAAAGCCTTGTACTTCTATTGACTATTTTATTCTTATGTTTTTAAATTTACTTTTTGGCTTAAATTTAGTGTATGGTCTACTACTAGTGTTATAAATCCTAGTATAATTCTGGCATCAATTTATGGCTAAGGGTTTTCCTAATTTGATCTCATTTCATGAGTTTTGGTTTGAGTCCAATATTATTTATGACTAAGATTTGGGTGTTCTAGTGTTTATTATTATTATTACTATTAGGAGTTATAGCAGTTGTACTTAGTTTTGGTAATGGAAGTTCTATTAGTTGTATATGGATCATTTGGCCTCTTGTTACTATCCACTATTTTTAATTTGATCTTAGTGTATGGCCTCTCATTATTATCCATTTGTGTTGAGACTCAAAGCATGGTATATTAGAGCATTTTAAACCTAGGATGGGAAAGATATTTGAGATTGTCACAATTTAAGCTTATTTATGCTTCTTACGTAACATTCCTCTTATTTGAACCCATTAGGATTATGGAGGGTCAATAGGGTTAATTTATTTCTTGTGAGTTCCTTCTAGGCTTATAAGGGCTTATTGTTAATCTTTTTATTTTATTTTCTAATTTAATATGTATGTATTTTCTTTCATATTTACCTAGCATAACTTGATATTTACATTAATATTCCTTTTACTGTTGACTTAGCTAACACACTCTCGCACTTTATCTTCATGCTTTTATGATATTTGAGCTCAATCAGCCGATGATGCCTACTGAGTAACCATTGCTTTGGTACTCATACTGCACTTCTTTATCTTTTTCCCAATTTAGATCCCAGTATAAGCCATCGATACTGATATTATCCTCGGGCCTTGCTAATGATCCAGAGATGGGGTGAGCTTTTAAGAGTTCAGAGCTGATCCTCCTAAATCACTTCAAATATAGTATTTTGTAATTTTTAGACTAATTTTTATTTATGTATATTTTGGATATTGTCTAGTACTCTTTTTTTGGTTATAGTGGCTTTTGCATCAACCCTACTAGGTTTTAGGAGGGATTTATTTATATTTTTTTCTCTCCTCTTCATGTATTGTATATTATATATGTATATATACTTGCTACCACTTATATTATTTTAATTATTTATTTCAACCTTATTTTTCTTTACCTTTCGTTTGTTAGCCCATTACCTGTCATTCTAAACAATAGCTTGGCTTACCTACTGGTGGGTTGCATAAGGTCCCATCATGACTTAAGAATTGGTGGTGAAATCTTGGAATCATAGGTCTTACCAGTATCATTAGTACAAGAGCCAATGTTTGATACTATCCTACGGATCAGTACAGAGACATTTGTATCCTATCTTCGAGCGGCTACATGATATTTATAGGTAAAAGTCATCTTTTTGGTTCACTTTGCATTGTTTATGTATTGGTTTCTTAATTTTTATTTATTTCACTCTTTCATAGATGGTTAGGATGTAGGGCACTATAATCAGGGATTAGGACCCCAAACTTACTGCTAGAGCTCCAGTTAGAGGCAAAGATTGACTCTGAGGTCGAGGGCAAGATAACACTACAACCCTAGTTTTAGATTAGGCTGGGGAGCCATTGCCAGATATTATTATTGCTCTAAATCTAGAGATAGCTCTAGAGATTTTTTCACCACCATAATAGGTGGGCCAGGGGTAGCCCAAGTCCTACTCGAGTTTATATCATCTTTGAATCTTTATAATGGATTGATTTAGTTATTATGGTTATTTAGTAGTCTACTAACTAAAGGAGCTCAGCCAGCAACGTGGGGTGGTATTGATTTAGTGGCACAATGTATAACTGCGTCTCCTAGAGTAGAGGTTCACTAGTATTGGTAGTTCCACAACTAGAGGTTCCAAACTATCTATGACTATGAGGAGCAGAAGATGTCGGGCCAATTTCAAATATTGATTCAACCTAGGTTTGTCGGGGCCTAGGAGCAAATGATTATGAGTTTCTTACCAGTTGTGAGGACAGGTTATGAAATTTAGTGTTGGTTGAGTTGGATTGAGTTTATTTTACTACCTATCAACTAGACACAAGAATGAGCCAGTTGTGGAGAAGTTATATTCATTCCAACCTGGTTGGATCTCTACTTGTGACTTGGACATAGTTTGCTGAGGCTTTCTTAGGGAAGTACATGACTCGCAGCATATGCTAGTGCCTAAGGGATAACTTTTCTATATCTACATAGGTTTTTATGACTATGGTTAAGTATGAGGTAATATTTTATGAGCTATCTAGTCATGAAATTATAATGCTTCCTATAGAGTATGATAGGATTGGATGCTTTGTCAGAGTTTTGAGTTACCTCTCTGCAGGGTTACTTAAAGCTTGGTGACTTTGAGGAAGTATTTTTTTTTACATATTTCTATGGAGGAGATATGATATATTGATTGTATATGGGTTAACAAACTCCATATAGGTCCTACGTCGGGAAGCTTTAGATTTGTAGGTGTATATAGACACCGTTCTATGGTCTCAGAGATTGTGAAACTACCTCATGCATCATCACCATCATTATTATTCTTATTGTATTAACTCCATTATGTTAGTGATATGATTATATATGTTGTTTTGACTTGTTATCTATCAATTGTTCTATATTGCCTTGTATGTAATATTCTCATATATGTTTTTTCCTTTACGTTGCTTATATGCGGTGTAATGGTATACTTGTATTACTCGATAGTGCATGTTGTATTATATGTAGATATTATAGAACTGTTAATGCAAGTGGTGTGGGCTATTGTTGTGGGATATTTTTTTATTGCAGGTGGCGTGCCCTTAGTATGTATTTTGTATATTTTATTATCTACTTTTCTCGGCCGGTATATGATACCTACTAAGTACAAGTGGACTATACTCATACCTACTACGCCCTTTTGGTGTAGGTCCTAGTTTGAGCGAGCCTCAACTTGGTTGATTCAGGGGACTATTGGAGCTTTCAAGGTAGTGGTTGATTTAAGGCGTCCGAAGTCACTTCTATCTTATCTATGATAGACTATGTCCTTATTGTATTTTAGTGACATAGTTTATCTTATTCTTGTTGTCTTTGTATTGGATTCTTAGATTATATTAGTAGTTCTTAAGATATTGTACCAAGTTTTGGGAATGTATGGTCTTTTGGTTTAATTCTTTACACAGTTGTGAAATTATAGGGTTCGGATTCATGCTAGAAGCCTTAAAGACTCACCTAGGGGTTATTATTGTCTTTTTCCCCTTGCATATCAGTTTTGGTGATAGGCTTACTTGTCAAGGTTCACTGCGACAAGTGCAATCATGACCCTTGTTTTGGGGTCATGATAAGATGAAACATAACATTTATTTTAGTTAGTATTGTAAGTTAATTGGGTTAATCAAGGTGTGAATTTATCATATTATTGTTTTGGTATTCCTCAAGTGATAACATAAGAATAAATGGAATGATGAGTTGCAATGTTGCTGCTTTGATGACATTAAAGGTCATTTAAGTGATGAAGATCATCTTGGTGACGATGTAAGATCTAGTGCTATATGTATTCCACATATTGGAGGTGGAGTGGTGTTTCATATGATGAGTGTAAAGCTTCATCTTTATTAAATGAAGGGACTCTTTGGTGGACAAGCCCAGAAGATGCAAACATTCATCTCAAAAGTTTTATTAATACTTTAAATCCATTTGATATAGCCCATATACCTCAAGAGTCCATCTAGTTGAGATTGTTTAGCTTTTCTCTAAGGGAAGAGAGTTACCTCTGGGGTTCATCAATTCATGGGTAGAATGGACCGATGCATTCTGATGTGCTATGGATTTATAGCACTTTCGATTCTTACAACAATGAAAATATACAAGTTTCTTAGGTTGTTTTGTGAGATATGATGTGTTTTGGGTATGTTTTGCAAGAAATCATCTTTTGGATGCTAAAATGAAGAAAAAGATAAGATTTGAAGATTTTGGAGGTGTCAGAACTTGAAGTCCAAAGACTCAAAAGAAGGAAAAAGAAGACTTTATCATTTACTAAGGGCACATATGATCCAAATTTGACCAAAGTAAGTGATAGAAGTCCAAGTCCAGAGAGTTATAGGAGTTGTGTAGGAGCTATGGCACACACTTAAGACCACATACGGTCCATATGTAGTACATACGGTCCGTAGGTGGCCTAAATAAGTGGCCACTGACCTCAATTTTTCTTTTTTATTTGAGTTTTGATTTTTAGGGTTTCATTGTATCCTATAAAAACCCTTTTGACATTTTGTAGTTAATTGACAACTCTCAACACTTACAAACTTATATTTGATTCCAAGATCCAAATTTTGATCTTGGTATTACCTTGTTCTTTATTTTGATTGATAATTCAATTGTTGTACTTGGGTATTACTTGTTGATCATTATGATATCATTTAATGCCTTTCATTATGAATTCCATTGAGTGATTCACAAACATGAGCGATTAAATCCCTTAGCTAGGGTTGTGGAAACGTTGTCATATTGATAAAGTAGGGAAAGTGCTAGGTTATTCTGAACTAGTATCATTGCATGTATTGTTGACATCCAATTTTGGCTCTCCATACTTAAAACTAGCACTTTTAGGCTTTATAATTGTTAAAATGCATAAAATACAATTTTTTTTCACACATTTTTTGTAAAATTAACGATAATCATTATTTTTTTTATGATTTTTCATCAATTTTTGTCATATTTTAATTTTTATTTAATTTATTGATAATTATCTTTAATTTCGTGAATTTTAGAATTTTTATCATTTTATTATTATTTTAATATTTTTGCACAGTCATTTGCATACGTACACAGCATAGCACTGCAATTTTTTACTGCACAGTATAATTTTAATTATTTATAGCATAATATATTTTTTTCAAGATAATTATATTTTTTATTTATTATATATATATATATATATATATTGTATTTATATATAAGCATTCATTATTTTAAATGTTATTTAATACGACTTGGAAGAGATGAGTCGAATCAATTATTTCAATACACAGTATAATAATAATTTGGTGTCTTGTCATATTAACACAAATAATATTAATTTAATTTTTTTTCCTATTTCCTTCACTTTTTTTGACTTTTCGACATCTACTCTTCATAATTTAAGGGATATGTTGAAAGAAAAAAAATATATTTGATAAATTATTTATTTTTCTTTTTTTTAATACACAAAAAAATATACACAAAGCACACACCATAAACTTTCACACCCTTAATTTTGTAAATTTTAGGATTTTTATCAGTTTATTATCATTTTAATATTTTTGCACAGTCATCTGCATACGCACATGACATAGCACTGCAATTCTTTATCTTACAGTATAATTTTTATTATTTTATAGCATAATGTATCTTTTTAAGATAACTTTTTTTTTTATTATTTGTTGTTTATAATTTTCTGTAATTATACTTCGGCATTCATTACTTTGTACGTTATTTAATACAACCTGCAAAGGTGAGTCCATTTAATTATTTTAATACAGAGAGTAATAAATCAATCAAGTCAATATCTCATCACCATAAAGATATTTGACTTTATTTTATCTACTATCCACAATTTAAGGGATATGTTGGAAAAAGTAAATTTGATATCTTTTTTATTTTTTCTTCTTCTTTAAATACTAACACACATACACACAAAACACACACACCTTTGTAGTCTCTCTCTCATTCTTCTTTATTCACATTCTCTTTATCATTTCCCACTTTGCTTTCTCCACCACTTTTGTGACATTAGCATTTTGCATATTCTTCCTATTTCTCTTTATTAAGTAAATAAAAGAAAATGGGTAGTAGTACTAAATGGCTCTTGCTATTTTTTTTGTTGATTTTTGTGTCAAAGATTGGTTATTGCAGCGTCACTTATGATAAGAAGTCTCTCATTATCAATGGCCAATTAAATTATTTTTTCGTCTGGATATTTGAGGCCCTCCCGTTACAAACGATGGACTTTATTTTATCAAAATTATTGTTTTTATATTAAGAACCGACACATGGCCGATGAAGGAATTTCTTAGTTAATCTTTGAGGCCTTCGCAAATAAAAACACAGACATTACAAATTCAAAATAAAAATAAATAAATTTAAGCAATGAAGAAACTTTTATAACAACACAAAAGATTTTACAATTTGTATTTTGGTAAGATGATTTAGGACGGACAATCAATTTAGCAACCACTTCGTAACCATAGCATATTTAAAATTTGATCTGAGCTAACACTTTTAATAAAAAATCTATTTTTATATACTTATGCACACTTGATTTTTATTTTATTTTGATAATTATTTATTGGTTACTAATCTTTCTACCACAAGTGTTTGTACAGGTTTTTGAAAATACATATCAGAAAAGGCACTCAAGAAAGGAGCGAATTTTGTATTTATATTTTCTTAATATTCTTGCAATTGTATAAAATATTAAATTATAGTGAAATTTTTATTTTTGGGGTGTTGGGACGAATATTGTTTATTTACGCAATTTTCATCATACATTAGGCAATTTAGGCCGTTACTATTTATATGAAAGAATTAAATTGATTTAGATATTTAATAGATTAATTCATATTTTTACCCTAAAAATATTACGTAATCTTTTTATTTGAACAAAGTTTTCTTATTTAATCTTTTCATTTTTTTCATACATATTCTCATGTATTATTGTTTATTTTCATACAATTTTTATACACATTTTTTCGATAACATATGCAATTTACACATTCTTTATATATAAATTGTGTATATTATTTTAATACGCATTTTTGTATTTGTACTTACAAACATCAATTTTTTCTCTTTCTTTTTAATAAATCTAAGTCTGATCGGAAACGACATTTGTGGATTCTGAAGGGTGTCTAACCCCTTTCCTTCGAAATAATTTTAACTCTTACCTAGAATCTAAAATTGATTTTGTAGATTAGAATAAAGCCATACTTGTTAATAAATAAATAGGTTTTCTATTTTTTCTTACAAATTAGGTGGCGACTCTGTACAAAATCAATTCTTTTGAGTCCATAATGTCGTGCTCATTTTGAACTTGGGTATGGAAGTTTGACGACTCTGCTGGGGATACAAGGTTCTAACCATTACAGATTTAGGCAAATATTTATATTTTTATACAATGTTATTTTTTTTCATACTAATTGTCTTGATTTAGTTTATTTATGTTACATAAATTATTTATTTGCTATTATTTTGTATAAATTATTTATTTATTTATCTCTTTATATCTATTGATATTCTGTTTATATTTCCTCCATTTCGAAATACTAACACTCACACACATTGTACACGCGGATTGTCTATTATACTTTCTCAAAATTCATTCAAATCACCTTATTTCGGAGAGTTGACGCATACCTGGGGTGAGCGGGAGTTTTACTGCCAGGGGACTACGTGCCTTCTCATATAGGAAATTCAAGTTCGTGTCTACCCACTCTTTGTTAACCTAGGATATAGCTAAACTAACACCATTTTAGGTGCATGCATCATTAGACAACTCTATGTCTGAAGGGTTCACGACTTAAGTGACCCCATATTATTTATTTGTACATATTTGAAGAATTATTGTGTATGTACATATTTATTTGATTTAAATTTGTTATACTTTAAAGGGAGGTGTAATTTAACCTTTATTTTGCATGGTGGACCAGTTAAAAGATGCATCTTAGGAAAATCCCACTAGCTGTGTAGAAGTTTAAACTACGTTTTGATCTGATTCTTGTCCTGACAAGATACGTAGGCAACCTTGCCTTAGGGTTCGGTCTCTTCACCATTTTAGAATAATTTCTCTGGTATTCAAACTGGGGCAATTTTCTAGAACAGTTTAAAGACACTTTCAAAAAATCTTCAAAAGGACAAATAAATAGCTCCTCAAATTCAAATCTCAATGACATTAGTGTCTAGCCAGCCCACCTCAAAATTTTCACCTATTTTTTTGTGCAATAATACCTAAATTCTTCGTTCGAACGTCATAAACCATTAAATTTGTGACGTATCAATTCTCACTTTCAAAAGCAAAGATTTAACATAATTCCTTCAATGTCTGACTTTTCAATCTTGTCAGCATACTGAAGTTGTGTCAAAGCTCTCCCCATACCAGATATTTACTTTTTCAATCATATGATTAGAATAATTTTGATGTTAAAAATAGTTCTTTCCTAATAGTCTTTCATATTATTTTCTACCATCATTTTTTTTACAATTATACATTGCATATACAAATTCATAAATTTGCCTGAAATATACAGACCTGATTCTTATTTTCACAAGATATGTAGGCAACCCTTATTTTGGGTTCGGTCCTATTTTTTTAAAATAAAAAAATAATTTTGACTTGGTTGATACCAATATAGTTAGGAGTGTACATTAGAAAGAATAAAGTGGTATGATATAAAGGACTGATTTCATGGTAAGCCATAGATTCATCTGTCACCTTTTATCACACCTGAGTAATGCTTGGAAAAAATTTCTTGCATACATCTAAGACAAGAACAGAGCCAACTTCGTCATTTCAAGTGCATTGTGTGGTAAGATTTAGTTTAATTCATTGCATTGCATTGTTGATCTAAAAATTGGCCTAAATATTTGTTGAGGCAAAATTCTGAGTTGCACTTGATTTAGGAAAGGACCGTAGGCCTTCTTTGACCCGATTGTGCTTTTCACAGCCCACCAAATGACATTAATCCTTAGCAGTCCCCCTTTGAGCCTAAAAACTTTTCTTTGGGCAACTGCATCTAAGCCTATACCTTTTTGAGTGCATAGTGCATTATCTCTCTTGTCCCAACCTTCTTGAGCACACTATATACGTGCAAAATTCGGATGAAAATTCAAGATTAAAAATGCAAAATGCAAAGAATAAATTATCCCAGATGAAAAAAAATGACTTCAAAAGAAGCAAAAATCCCACAAAAAAACAAAGAACAAAAAAATATATAGTTTGTTGAAAAAATGGGGTAAAAAATTCAACACAAGATTCAAAACAAGTAGAGGTAAATACAAAATGAGGGGCAACTTATCACAACATAGAAGATCATGCGTCAAAGCGTAACAAATGCAAAAAGCACAAATATAGTGTAATGCTCATTAGTCACTTTCATCCCAAATATTATCCTACCCATTCCCAAGCCTTTATTACAAGCCAATAGCAAGTCCTACGAGATCCTATTCCAAGCGTTCTCACATTAGTAGATACTTACATAAAGTTCAACCCTATGATACCGCAATCGCATGCATTAAATTTGTTTCTAAGTGTGAGCGTATTTCTCTAGATGTTCCCAAATTCAAAATGAAAAAATTACTTAAATATGTTCAAAATTGGACTTGATTTTACTCAAATATGTGCGAAATGAGACTTTTTTTTTTCAGAGAGGGCACTTGAAACATGAGAATAAGCATAGCGCAAAATCTCTGTTTGGAGTAAAATGAACAAATTTTGTTGATACTTAGGTATGTTTGAGGTACCATCTGAAACTATAAGAATTACTCTGAAGTTGATTTTGATTAGATAGGATGGAGATGGGGGAATTCTTATGCACATTACTAATTATTGGTACCAACTGAAGTCAAGATACGATTATGTCTTCTTCATCTTTCAACACTTTTTACCAAGAAAACTCAAAATTCATTCTTTTTTTTCAAGATTCCCACTTTCAAATCTGGGCATTTTTTTTAACATTTTTATTCAAGTTGCCGACTTTTGTATACATGCATTTTTACTTTTTATTAAGGACACCCAGTTTGAAATATAGACATTTGACTTTTTCTTCCAAGCATACACTTTTAAATATAGACATTTTATCTTTCAATTAAGCACCCATTTTGGAGTATTTTTTACAATTTTTATATAGCCCTGCCAATCTAGAGGCTATTACATTTGTTCTGTCAATCTAGATCTTTTACATTTTTATAGCCCCATCAATTAAGAGGCTATTAGATTTCAGTCACCTCACTAGTTGAGTGCCTCAGTCTTCGTAGACAATCGGAGATGTCATGCATCTTTTCAATCCGCAATAGCAAAAATATTTTAGTTTTTGGTTTCCTTAGAAGAAGTCAGTGTTAGCATAAATCGTACACTGGGGTAAATTTTGAGAGTCGCCTTAAAATTTACTTTATTTTCTTATTTTGAACTACATTGGCCTGATTCTTTTGACACTCGAAATATGTAGGAAATTGTATGCAGAGTTCAGTCATTACAATTTCATAATTATTCTTTCCCCCCAGCAAGTGCACAGTCCTGCATCCCCTAGCATCTTACAGCTCGATAATTGGACAATTTTGAAAGTAGCATTGGGAATATGTGAATAATTTCATTCCCAAATAATTTTTTGTTCAATAATAATTTTTTTAACATGGATTGTTCCACCCTAAAATAGGATAATTGGGCTAGTCTGCCCTTCAATAAGACAATTATGCATATTTTTCTTTAATTAAATATTTATGCCTGCTTGCCTTTACTTGCATATATCGCACTTCATTTATTTCTTTTGCACTGATGCTATCTTTGTCTTTACTTGCACGCATCACAGTGCATTTATTTATTTTATCATTTAAGCATCACATGCTATCCTTGCCTTTATTTTCACACATCGCAATGCATTTGTTTTATCATTTAAGCACCGCATGCTATTTTTACCTTTGCTAGAATATATCGCAATGTATTTATCTTTTTCTTTAAGCACTGCATGTCATCTTTGCCTATGCTGGCGACATAGCGCAATGCATTTATTTGTCATTTAAGTACTAGATTTTATTCTTTTCATTACTTACATGCATCGCAAATCATTTATTCATTTTATAATTTAAGCATCGCATGCCATCTTTGCATTTGCCTACATATATCACAATGAATTTATCATTTAAGCACTGTACGCATATATCTCAATGCATTTATTTTATCATTTAGGCACTACATGTCTCGCAAATATCACAATGCATTTATTTTATCATTTATGCACCGCATATCATCTTTGCCTTTATCGGCACATATTGTTATGCATTTAAACACTGCATGCATATATCACAATGCATTCATTTTATCATTTAGGTACTGCTGCCTTGCAAATATTGCAATGCATTTATTTTGTCATTTAAGCACTACATGCATATATCGCAATGCATTTTTTATTTAAGCACTGCATGCTTCGCAAATATTGCAATGCATTTATTTTATCATTTGAGCACTATATGTCATTTCGCCTTTGTGGAAATATATCATAATGCATTTATTTTATTATTTAAGCACTGCAAGCACATATCGCAATGCATTTATTTTAACATTTAGGCACTGCATGCCTTGCAAATATCACAATGCATTTATTTTATCATTTAAGCACTGCATGCCATCTTGACCTTTACCAGCATATATTGTAATGCATTGCTTTATCATTTAAGCACCACATTTTATCTTTGCCTTTACTTGCACATTGGAATGCACTTTGTTATTTAAGCACTGTATGCTTTGTCTTTACCTGAACATATGGCAATGCACTTATTTTATCATTTAACCACCGGATACTATCTTTGTCTGTATCATTTTTTTTCTTATTTAGTTAAGCATTGCACGCTATCTTTAATTTTAAAAAAAAAAAGAAACAGAAAAAAAATCACTCTAGTTTTATTAAAATTTTTGTAAGCATGAATTGGGTTTGTCCACCCTAAAATAGGACATTTTGGGTTAATCTGCACTTTAATAAAATCGTTCATGCGTGTCCATCTTCAATTGAATATTTTTGCTTATCTTTGTTTAAAATCTTGCAATACCTTTATTTACTTATCTTTACATTAGTTACGCATTACATGCCATTTTTGAAATTCTTGAAAAACCAAAAAAAAAAAAAAACAAGCTTAGTTACTCATTTGTCTATTGCTTTTCAGTTTTACGAATTTTTACAGGTATAGAATTCGAGGAAGCATTGGGTTTGTCCAACCCAAAATAGGATATGCTGGGATAACTTTTGAGCTATACCCCACTTGATCCTCATGCAACTCGAAAATGTAGGCGACTCTAAAGTGGAGTTCTCTTGATTTTTGTAATCAAAATAATTTTTTGTCGAGCAAAATTGGCCACACGCTAATATTTTCGTTTGACAACTTCTACATTATCTTCAAACGAAAAGGGGCAAACTGTTGACACCCAATTTTGGCTCTCCATACTTAAAAATAGCACTTTTACGCTTTATAATCATTAAAATGCATAAAATGTAATTTTTCACACATTTTTTGTAAAAATAGCGATAATTATCATTTTTTATGATTTTTCATCAATTTTTGTCATATTTTAATTTTTACATAATTTATTGATAATTATCTTTAATTACATCAATTTTAAAATTTTTATCAGTTTATTATTATTTTAATATTTTTGCCCAATCTTTTGCATACGTACACAACATAACACTGTAATTTTTTAATGCATAGTATAATTTTAATTATTTATAGCATAATATATTTTTTTAAGATAATTATATTTTTATTTATTATTTCAATATATATTTATATTTTTGTATTTATATATTGTCATTCATTATTTTGTATTTACATTAACACAAATAATATTAATTTGATTTTCCTTTCCTATTTCCTCCACTTTTTTGACTTTTCCATATCTACTTTCCCTTATTTAAGGGATATGTTGAAAGACAAAAAATATATTTGTTAAATTATTTATTTTTCTTTTTTTAAATACACAACACAATATACACAAAGCACACACCACAAACATTCACACACTTAATTTCATAAATTTTAGGATTTTTATCAGTTTATTATCATTTTAATATTTTTGCATGGTCATTTGTATAGGCACATGACATAGCACTACAATTCTCTATCGTACAGTATAATTTTAATTATTTTACTATAATTTTTTAAAGATGACTATTTTTTATTATTATTTGTTGTTTATATTTTTCTGTAATTATACTTCCGCATTCATTGTTTTGTATGTTATTTAATACGACTTATAAAGGTGAGTCAATTTAATTATTTTAATACACAGAGTAATAAATCAATCAAGTTGATATCTCATCACCAAAAAGATATTTGACTTTATTTTATCTACTATCCACAATTTAAGGGATAAGTTGGAAAAAGTAAATTTGATATCTTTTTTATTATGATTTTTCTCCTTTAAATACTAACACACATACACACAAAACACACACACCTTTACAGTCTCTCTCTTTCTTCTTTATTCACATTCTCTTTATCATTTCCCACTTTTCTTTCTCCACCATTATTGTGACATTAGCATTTTGCATATTCTTCCCATTTCTCTTTATTAAGTAAATAAAAGAAAATGGTTAGTAGTACCAAATGACTCTTGCTATTTTTTTTGTGTTGATTTTTGTGTCCAAGATTGGTTATTATAGCGTCACTTATGATAAAAAGTCTCTCATTATCAATGGACAATAAAATAATCGTCCCCCCTGGATATTTGAGGTCACCCTATTACAAAAGATGAACTTTATTTTATCAAAATTATTATTTTTATATTAAGGACCGATACATGACCGATGAAGGAATTTTTCCATCGATTTTTGAGGCCTTCACAAATAAAAAGACAGATATTACGAACTCAAAATAAAAATAAATAAATTTGGGCTATGACGAAACTTTTATAACAACACAAAAATTTTTATAATTCGTATTTTGGCAAGACGATTTAGGACGGCCAATCAATTGAGCAACTACTTTGTAGCCATAGCATATTTAAAATTTGATCCGAGCCCACACTTTTAATAAAAATTCTATTTTTATATATACATATGCACACGTAATTTTTATTTTATGTTGATAATAATTTATTGGTTACTAATCTTTCTACCACAAGTGTTTGTACAGGTTCTTGGAAATACATATTGGAAATGGCATTCAACAAAGGAGCGAATTTTGTATTTATATTTTCTTAACATTCTTGCAATTGTATAAAATATTAAATTATAGTGAAATCTTTATTTTTGGGGTGTTGGAAGGGATATTGTTTATTTACGCAATTTTCATCACACATTAGGCAAATTTAGGATGTTACTATTTATATAAATGAATTAAATTGATTTAGATATTTAATAAAATAATTCATATTTTCACACTCAAAATATTACGTAATCTTTTTCTTTGAACAAAGTTTTCTTTATTTAATCTTGAGATAATACCCAATTACCCCCTGAACTATACCCAAAAAGACTATGACACGCCTCAACTTAAAGGGGGTCCTATTACACCCTGAACTAATTAAAAGTGTAATTTTGACACCCTTAGTGCCTACGTGGTGCCTACATGGCACAACACACTGAAGTGTTCATGTAGGCACACGTGTGTGCCATGTAGGCACCACGTAGGCACTAAGGGTGTCAAAGTTACACTTTTAATTAGTTCAGGGGTTAATAGGACCCCCTTTAAGTTGAGGTGTGTCATAACCTTTTTGGGTATAGTTTAGGAGGGTAATTGGGTATTTTCTCTTTAATCCTTTCATTTTTTCATCCATATTCTCATGTATTTTTGTTTATTTTCATACAATTTTTATACACATATTTTTTTCGATAACATATGCAATTTACACATTCTTTACATATAAATTGTGTATAGTATTTTAATACGCATTTTTGTATTTGTACTTACAAACATCAATTTTTTCTCTTTCTTTTTTAATAAACCTAAGTCTGGTCGGAAACCACATTTGTGATTCTGAAGGGTGTCTAACACCTTTCCTTCGAAATAATTTGATCCCTTACCTAGAATATAAAATTGGTTTCGTAGATTAAAATAAAGTCATCCTTATTAATAAATAAATAGGTTTCCTATTTCTCCAGAAAAATTAGGTGGCGACTCTGTACAAAATCAATTCTTTTGAGTCGATAATGTCGTGCTCGTTTTGACCTTGGGTAAAAATTAGGTATGACATGTATTGGATTATATTTTATTTGTTAGATGTCTTATCTATTGCAAATGGTAAGATCCCACCTAGAGTATCACTACTTACTTTTCAAGAGGAGTAGTGACTAGGAAAAGATAGGTACAATAGTAATTTGAAGATTAGCTATTGATCTAGGTTAATCAGTATCATCTATGAAAGATGGTTATCTATCATCTATTAACTTGAGACTCAAAAGGTAATATTTAACTGGAATCTAGGATAAGGGTTACTAATGCGACATCCTGAGACTCAAAGGATAAAGGATGAAATTCGTCAATGAGTCCACAAGACAGTTGATGGTACATAACTTATCATATTTTGGATGCAAGGTACTGCGTTGGTTCAATAAAGCACGATAAGCCTACTGAGTTGAGAAGCCAGGGGGAATACAATCCTAGTGGTCGTAACTAACTAATTACAACTAAAGTTGAGATTTGCTACTTGTTTGACATTACAACAATAAACCCCCTATTTACTTTCTGTTCAGCCTGTTGAGTTTAGCAAACTAGAGATACAAATCCACTTCTTTCCTGTGGGTTCAACCCCAACCTAGTTATATTAATATACTTGACAATGATCGCTTTATCCTTCTATTAGAGGTGTAGTTTAGGCATCGATCAAAATATTAGTGCCGTTGCTGGGGAAGAAGGTGTGATTGTTGATTGAAGTTTGTTGGAGTGTTTGGGTCTTAATTTTTCTATTCTTAATTGGGTAAATGCCGGTGTATGCCTAACATCAGAAGTCTAAGCAATCCTTTACTCTCACTAAATTTTAAACCAGAGATACTGTTATAGCCTAATCGTATAATGACGAAACCAGCACATATAGGCAATTTAGAAGGGGTTTGGGATGATCCTAATGCTATTCCTCCCCTTGCTCCAGGTAATCCACATTATATTGCTGATAGAAAGATAGAGTTGATCTTGGCAGATGCTGCTACCAAAGAAGGGAGGCTGAGGAGGCTCGACTAGCACAACAAGCAGAGTTAGCCAGGTCAAAACCGGTAGTATTTCACAAATGAGCTTATTGGAGCTATTCTATAGAGCCCTGGACATCATTTATCAAGCAATGAATGACACAATCATTAAAGGGACGTTTATATGATTAGATTGAGAAGTAGCTTCTGAGGTTTTAGACCAGATCTCTCTCACTAACCGAGAGAGGCATAATCAAGAGGATGAGAAAGATGCTAAAACTTATGCTATTAGAGCTTCTGGCAACCATAGAGTAGTGGATAATTCTATGGTGCAAGAGATAGCACAACTGAGGAATGATATTGGGTTGCTTGATAAGAAGTTCACAACAGTGCACTAGAAGAAATTAAATGCAGTAGGTGGAATTGGTTCAACCTCTAAAGCTTATTAGTCAGATTTGGAGAAGGAGGCTAAGTATTTTGATTCTGAATTAGCGAGTTTCTGAGCTAGAGGGCAAGGAAACCAAGGTTAAAACTATTATAGTGATAGATACAATATTACAGTATGAAATATGATGGTGACCGAAGATAGAAAGACGACTACACAGAGAAGGGTGAATGGTATATTCCATCGGGCAACTAAGATACCAAATCGAGAATAGAAATAATGTTCACCAAATTGGTGAAGAGGCAAAAGAGTCAGGGGACTAGCCTTAAAGTAATTAAGGCTGAATCTCATGTCTGACATAGAAGATTGACTCTCATGAAATTGCAATCAAGTAGTTAGAGACACAGTTTAGGCAAATGCCTGCTATGTTAAATCAGAGGTAGCCAGGTACCCTTCCAAGTAACATGGTTCAAAATCCAAAGAATTATGCTTAGTGTCTTGCTATTACCACTCCAAGTGGTTTATATAATATTGATCCACAATTACCTACTATTGATGGATGAAAAATGACATTAATATGGTAGATGAGACACCTATTATGGAGTCATATGAGGTGATAAGTATTGTTGTAAGTGCTGGTAAGGATAAAGGTAGGGGCAAGGTTGATGAGCCTATATTGAATCAAATTCCATGACCGCCTCCACCTTTTCCTCAAAGATTGAAATAGAAAAAAAAGGAAGGAAAGTTCAAAATATTTATTGAGATGCTGGAAGATCTGAGTTTAAGCATCCTTCTCCTTAAGGAATTAAATCAGATGCTTGGTATGCCAGGTTCATGAAATAAATCTTACTTGGGTTATAGTATAGACAGTTAGGAAAGGATCATAGTCTGTTATTGATATTAGACCACTTATATCCTAAATAACCTTCTAAATGTGAACTAGTATCCCTTGATCTTATTTTTGAGCCTTGTAGACTATTTCTTTATTTTTACCTTTCACCTTCCTATTTGTGTTACAATGAACCTATTTTAGCCTTGGTCCTTCTTGGACATTGTGCGTCTCAACTTAGGAAAATCTCCTATATTGAGGGTGGCTATCATAGAGGTGCGTAATGTAAAATGGGTATGAAGAAGGATAAAATAAAAGAAAAGCACGTAGGGTAGAAAAAGAATAATATGAAAAAGAAAATAAAAGAACAAATAAAATAAACTACACCTAACCTGAATGTGTGTTAAGGAATAAAAGGGAGAAATAATGGTGGAATAAAAAGAAATTAGCTAAAGTGTGGATCCAAGAGTTAGTGTAGTGCCAAGGAGGCTTAGTCACTTGATATATCCATATGTATCATACTATCCCCGAAGCCTATATGATAAGCTAAATAAAGTCCTATAGTGATCCTACCTTGATTGTCTGAAAACCAAGGTAAGAAAATAAGGGCAAGCCTATGGCATTTGACGTTCATTGGTAGAACTTCTCTTTTGAGTGTGAGTGTCTCTTAACCATCCTGCATTGTTATGTATTATTCTATATGAGTGAGTGGACTTCTTTGTTGTGAGGGAAAATGGATTGTATTGATAGATGTTTAGTTGTCCGGGTACTGTAACTTGCATATATGCATGTTTGTCTATTGCTAATGTAATTGCCATACCTTGATTCATTTGTGTCACATTGTTGTGCTTCATGTTTACATACTGTTGGTTTTGGATTGTTGATATAGGAGGGGGTTAATGTGTTATAGCTTAAAGTGATGATTGACTACCTTAGATATATTGATTTTCCTAGTTAAGAATCGTGTTTTTGTTTTGTTTTGTTATGTTACCTGAGGATAGGCAAACATTCCATGTTGAGGGTGTTGATATGCTATGGATTTATAGTAGTTTCTATGCTTAAAAGATGAAAATATGTATGTTTCTTAGGTTGTTTTATGAGATATGATGTGTTTTGTATTTTAGCAGGAAATTGGGTTTTGGATGCTAAACTGAAGATAAAGATGAAACTTAAAGATTTTGGCTACTTACTGAGGCAATTTTGGGTGTATGTGCCACTTACAAGGTTTAGGTGACCTAAGTAGGTGTCAGAACTTAAGTCCAGAGGCTCAGGATCAGGAAAAAGAAGACTCTGTCACTTACTACGGGGACATATGATTTGTATGTAGTACATACAGTTCATATGTAACCAAAGTAAGTGACAGAGGTCTAAGTCCTAAGAGTTGCAGAAGCTGTGCAGGAGGTCTAGCACATAATTAGTACCACATACGGTCCGTATGCAGTACATTATGCATTACTTGTTGCTGGCTTTGGGCATGACTTGTTGATCATTATGATATTATTTAATGCTTTTCATTATGAATTCCATTGATTTTATCACAAGCACGAGCAGTTAAAGCCCTTAGCTATGATTGTGGGAACCCTAGCATATTGATGAAGTAGGTGAAGTGCTAAGTTGTTTTGATCTAGTATTATTGCATATATTGTACTATTTTTAGTTTGATAGATGTTTTAGCAATTTCAAATGGTAATATCCCACCAAGAATATCACTACTTACTCCATAAGAGGAGTAGTAACTAGGAAAAGATAAGTACAATAGTAATTTGAAGATTAACTATTAATTTAGGCTAATCAGTATAATCTATATAAGATGAATATCTATCATCTAATAACTTGAGACTCAAAAGGTAATAGGTATCTATAATCTAGGATTAGTAATGCGACATCCGAGACTCAAAAGGTAAAGGATATAATCTGACAATGGGTCCACAAGACAGTTGATGGTACATAACTTATATTATTTTGCACGCAAGGTACTGGGTTGGTTAAATAATGCACGATAAGCCTACTAAGCTGAGTAGCCATGGGGAACACAAGCCTAGTGTTCATCATCGACTAATTACAATAAAATTTGAGATTTTCTACTTGTTCGAGATTAAAACAACAAACCCCCATTTACTTTTTGTTCAGCCCGTTGAGTCCAGCAAACTAGACAAACTAATCCTTGACTTCATTGTGGGTTTGACTCCATATTTGTAGGGTTACTATACTTGATAACGACCGCTTTGACCTTCAGTTAGAGGTGTAGTTTGGGTATTGATCACATTCTTGGATAGATTTTTCCTACCATTCCAAATGTTGCAACTATGAGACAAATAACCAACTTCTATCAATTAAGTAGAGAGCCACTACATGAGGTATAGGAAAGGTTTAAAATAAAGTTGATGCAATGACCAAATCATGAGGTACCAAACAAAAATGTTCCTACAAATATTTCACTAGTCACTTTATTAAATAAACAAAGTAGTTGCAGGCAATGCCGCCAGTGGTAACATCATGGTTAAATCATTCAAAGTTAGATTGATGGTGCTAGATAGGTAACAAAGATGACAGGTCCTGGCATACTTGGGACACTAAGGTATCTGTAGGGGCTCCCTCCATGCCTTGTATATTTCAAGAGCCACATAAAAATGATGACGAGAGGGATGAAAATATTGCCAAATTAATGAATCAAAGGGACCTTCCCACAAAGCATATGTTGGGTCCTCCTTCAAAGATGGTAAATGCCATGGTCAAAAGGTGATAGGCCTTATGATAATTCAAAAGATGAGCTCTTGATTAGGAGATAATATTAATATCAAATCATTTTAGGGGTTATTAACCTATCTATAAAAGGTAAGGCAGGATCAAGGTTGGAACGATCGTGATAGGGATAGAGATACTGGGATTAGAGAGACCAAGATAGACATTGCAAATGAAGGGACTGTGAATATGATAGAGATCATGATTGGAAAGATAAGGATCATATAATAATAAATATGTTCCTCCACATGATCAAGGAAAGGTAAAAGAGGCGAGCTCCACTAACCTAGATAAATCCAAAAGCAAAGACCTTCTTCCCAAATACTGTTGAATATTGAGGGCACCCACAAGATAAAATAAGAAATGAAAGGTGATTTTTCAAAACTCAACTAAGTGGTTACTTCACATTCAGCTTCAATTAAATAATTCAAGACCTAATTAGTTCAAATCTCAACCCATTTGAATTCAAGGAAAAAAAGAGGGTTCCTACTGACATAGTAGGAAATCCTAAAATTGACGGCCATTACATGGCTATTGTCACTACAAGTGGGAAAATAGTTCGTGCTGATATTGAGAGTTTTAAAGATGACCACAATAAGAAGAGGGTAAGGTGAAAATAAATGCTAAGAGAAAGCATACCAAAAAAGTCAAAAGAAAAGGTTACTACTCCTTCAAATCCCTATATTAATATTTTAGATGAAAAGAAAGTGGATATTGGGCATGATGAAGATCCTAATGTAGTAGATAACAATGTGAAAGAACTGGGTGCAAGACTAATTGTTCCAAAAGCAATAATCAAGGTGCAACCTCCCTTCCTACGAAAACTTAAGAAAAACGATTATGATGCTAAATTCAAAAAAAAAAAATTCTTGCCAAGTTTAGTAGCTTGTCCAACATCCCTTTGGTGGAAGCCATGTTGGAAATGTTCGCTGATGCAGAATACAAGAAGGATATAGTTACCAAGAAGAGGACAAAAGAATTTGAAACAGTTGAAGTCTCCCATAGTTATAGTTCCATAATGTCTAGCCAGGACATAGTTAAGAAAGAAGACCTCGATACCTTCACTATTCCATGTACAATTAAAGTCTATGTATTTGGAAAAGCATGGTGTGACTCAGGGCAAACATCAGTTTAATGACTTAGCAATTTTTAAATAAATTAGGCTTAGTAACCCCAAGGCGTACAATAATAAGGTTTCTTAAGGTGGATTATTCTATTAAGAGCCCAATTGTGGTTCTTTATGATGTCTTTATTTGAGTGGACAAGTTTATATTCCTTGTCTATTTCATGATTTTGGATTATCAAATCGATCATAAAATTCCTATTATTCTTGAAAGACCCTTCCATGACACCAGAAGAGCATTGCTAAATATGAAGTGCGAGGAAATAAAATTTTGAGTGAATGGAAAGGAATTAATTTTCAACTTATTCAAGTCTATGAAACAACCAAGAAATGTTCAAGTGGTATTAACAATTGATGTGACTGTTGGTGAAATAGATGATACAATGGAGGACAAAATCATTCATAATCCACTTGTAGGAGTACTATGAAATTATGGAAGTGAGGAAATTAATAATTCCAATGAAGTAGTGTCTTTTTTGTAGGGTCACTGATTTCATACCAAGAACCAATACTAGCTTGATCTTGATTTTAAGAATAGAGAAAGTCCACCTACCAAATCTTACATAGTTGAGCCACCTCAACTTGAGCATAAACCTTTTCTTTCACACCATTGTTATGTATTTTGGGTGAAATAGTACCTTGCTAATCATTTTTGCAAGCAAATTATTGCTTGGGAAAGTGGAGGACATAAAATCTATTATAAGAAAGTTAATTTGAGCTATAAGGCAGACCATAGTAGATAATTGGTATTGCTCTTGGTATTTGTACTCATAAAATCAAATTGAAGGTTCACCATGTGCCTAATGTGGAACACCAATAAAGATTGAACCCACCAGTTCAAGAGGTTATCAAGAAGGAAATCATCAAATGGTTAGATGTAGGTGTGGTATGCCCAATTTTAGATAGCACTTAGGTGAGTTTGGTCCAATGCATTCCAAAAAAGGGTGGTATGATAGTGGTCCCAAATGAGAACAATACTTTGTGCTCATCCGTTTATTCACAGGACGAAGAGTATACATGGATTACAGAAAGTCAAAATCTTGGACCAAGAGAGATCATTTTGCTATGCCATTTATAGACCAAATATTAAATCAATTTTCTGAGCAAAGATGGTATTGCTCTTTAATGGATATTCCTGTAATGACCCTCCAGGTCATTTTCCATATTTTCACTTACTTTTTTCATTAGATCTTATCCATAGCTTCCCTAAGTTATTTATGAGTTACTGTAACATATAGTTTCATTACTGGGTAGTTCGTATGGTTTTTAGAGCCAATTCCTTATTTAGAAGTCTTTATTGGTTCCAAATGGCCACCAAACAAACACTTTAGTGAAATGATCTTAGATTCAAATTTTAACTATGCACCAGCTTTAAAATATTAATTTTGGGGTAGGTAGACCTTTGGTTTGGGTCCCAACATACCTGAGCTTATTTTGACGTATTAGTCGAAAAGTTGAAAATTGGGAATTAGGTGTTGGCCCATATTTGGTAGAAATGACCTAGGATGGAAAATCCAAGTTTGACAACACAATTAAAATGTTGAAATTAGTTACATAGTTCATTTGGATAAATCATATATCGAATGAATCTCGAGGATTCGTTAGAAAACTTGAAAGTTTCCTAAGTAGCTGGTGCTAAGATGTGCTCGATCACACAAAGAGCATTGTGGTCGCCCTTGAGTGATCACCATGTAAGTGGCCACAACTTCTGATGAATGGCGATTTTACCGCTCATTCACACTAACATTTATGCTCACTACTATGTTTTGTAGTATAAATAAGATATAATCATGATTTAATGCACTAATATTGATATTGTGCAGTTATATAGTTGGTGAGATGGAAAGTTGTGGATTGGTGCTAAAAAGGGATCAAATGGAAACAAAAAAGTGCAGCTGAAGACCTGGAGTAGTCCCCAACCTCAGTTACCACGACTGCAGTGGTCAGAAGAATGCGATCGCAGAGCATAATCGTAATTGCGTTGGCCGTAATTGCAAACATCCTTACACATTGCGGCTAAGCGGGAATGTTGACCAGGGCAATTTATAAATACACATGGACAAATCCCAAACCTTATATAGACAAAACGACCTTTTTTCTTTGAGAATTGCTTACCTCATAGACATTTTTCTGAATTTCAAGCAAGAACCCTAATTGAGCAAGATTGTAACTAATTTTGGAAGATTAAATTCTTAGTGTTTTGTGAAGAATAAATGCTTTGGATAATCCTTATGGTATATCTTTCTTCATTTTCTTCATGAGTAGCTAAGTATTTAGTCTTGGGATTATGTTGAACTAAAGTGTATTTGTGTGTGGGTGTTGATGTGCTTGCATGATTTTTGGTGTTGATTATGGATTCCACCATTTATTGAGCTTAGTAGTTTGAATTTGTGGGTGAAAACCCCAAATTTCCTAATGGATTTGACTGGTTAAAACTCCAAACTCTAGAAACCCTTCATTATCCTCGAAAGAGGGATGAACGTGAAGTTATAGGAACCCATAGAATCCTTGAACGAAGGTTATAGGGTGACAAGGAAATGGTGGACTATCAAGCCTATGGTTTAACAACTTTTGTAATCTTAGAAATAAGTGTGATTGAAATGCAAATCATGTCAAGGGAATCTTCCTAGAAATAGGGATGCCCGATTAAGGTTTTGGGTAACTATTAATTGAACACTCGTTTGGTGCTCGAAAGAGCCAACGGGTGAAATCCTTGTGGTTTTGTTGAAAGGCAAACCACAAACACTTTCGACCTAGCCTATCTCCCACTCCACAACTAAGTTTCATGTTAAACTATTAACAACCTATATATGTTTTACCTTTATATAGACATAATCCCAAGATCTTCTCAAATCTTGTTTCTAAATCAAAAGTGCTATATTAGTGTGTTCTTAACCATAGATTGTTACAAATAAATTCCAAACCAATTCCCCTACTTCAATTTATATGTCATGTTTCTTAGCATTTCAGGTGACCTTTTAGTAATTAGAACACCTATAGGTTTTGAAATTTATACTTTGCTCCTTTTGGATTTGACCCCAACGCAATTTGGATTATTGACAATGACTGCCTCTTTCCTCAAATATGGGAGTGAGTTGAGCGTTTCAAATTTACTCCATTGTCTGGGAGTGAAATATAGATTTCACTTATGAGGTGTGATTCTTACTTGGGAATACCCTGGTGGTGTAATTTACTTTATATGTTATTTTTGGATTTTTGTAGGTGATCAAAGTGTTTAAGGAATAATAAGCGACAATGCGAGTAACATGGTCCCTTTTATGGTCCCCTTGATAATGAGGGCCACCTAAATGAAGTGGGCCGACCTAGTGCAATCCATATCCCACCATCCCATGGGAACAGAGTCTTCCATGTGACTAGCGTCATGCTACACATGTTGAAAATGAAAGGGTTGTATAGGGGTCATACTAAGGGAGTGACATATGAGAGCTAACAATCAACATCACTTTAGTAATTCAAATATGGGTAGGCTTGGTTATAGGTTTTGATGTTAGCCTTTCAACAAAACACCAAACTTTCACCCATTGATTCTTTCAAATACCTAATGTGTGTATTCGACAATTAGCAACCACAACTTCAATCAAGGCATCCCTATTTTTTAGGATGACACCCATGGAATAGTTAACCTTACATTCACCCTTATGTCTAAGATAGTGAAAATTTTGAAAACTATACGCATAATTGCCTATCATTGATTTGGTCCCCATATCCCTCTTTCGGGGATGATATGGATTCCTAAAGTTTACCCAAAACCTTCTTTCAAAGATGGCATTGAACTTTCTAAAACTTGGAGCTTTCGTTCATCAAACCTATGTGGGTATTTGGAGCTTTCACACATCAAATCCCAACTAAAATAGCATAGCAATAATAGAACCCGTAAACATGAACTACCAAATAGATGCTAAAAATCTCAACCCACACACACTTTAATCCCTATTCACACATGACCCCAAAAGGGAGATTTAGCTACAAATTAGATAAACAAGCATAGATATACACCCATAATCTCCATTGAATCAAAGTTGTAGAAGATCTAAGCAAATGTTACTTCAAACGTGGCTCTCCCACAATATCAACAATGGATGTGAGCAAATCTTCCACTTAGAAAGTCTCTAATGTATTATTCATCCAAAATTTACATAATATTTTTTTCTCCAAAAATGTAGGCTACAAAGTCTCAAGCTTAAACCTAGAAATATTGGGGAAGAAAGAATGTGATATAATAAATGATACATCACATTAGGGGTTGAGTCTTTTAGAAAATTGGGATCACCACGTGCAATTATAGTTTTGCCCTTGGGCTGAATATTTCTGCCAAGGCACGATCGCGTAAGTCTAGCTGCGACCGCTACTATGCGACTGCGATTGACTTCTACGGTTGTGGTTGATTGAACATCTTGACTGACCACGATCATGGCCAATGGACCACGACCATGGTAACTGGGACTATTTCACTGCAGGTCTTCAAATGTACCTTTTCTGCTACCTTTTGATCATTTCAAGCTTCAATCCAAATCGCTTTGTCTTTTCAACTCCTATACCTACAAAGAGTGGATATTAGTGCATTAAATCACAATTATGTCTCATTTACTCATTCAAAATAGGGCAATATCCATTAATAATGAGTTTGAATGAGTGATAAAATCACCACTCATCAACACCCCCAACTTAAAGCATTTGCTTGTCCTCAAGCAACGCTACCTTTTACCATGACACAATCATTTAAGCCCAAATTCCAGGCCTTAAGGACCATAACAAAATCAACTTAAATTGAAACCATAAGTAGCTCATTGCGCATGTGCTAGACTAAATATACAACACCCCTCATTATAAAGTGCAATACTCAAAGAATGCAAAAGACTTTAAGGATCAATCAAACAACAAAGACTAATACTCTAGAAGTGGCTTATCTTTGACTAGAACTAACCCATACTCCATTTGCCTCATTGTTCGGGAGGTGACAAAGGTCATAAACCTCAAGTTGTTTACATGTCATCCTCACAAGAAAGAGAATTTCTAAGCTTGTAACGTAGGTTCGGGTTAGGGTAGGATATTATTTATGGAACTTGGTTACACCCTATCTTGAACATCTACATCACACTTTACAACACTCCTTCTTTCGACTAAGGGTCACTCTTTTTTGTTTTCTTTCTTTGTTCATGCCTATATTTTGCCTCCTTTGTTCCCTACTTTGCTTTTACTTTCATTTCCTTGCATTTTTGTGTAAGTCATATATTTCTTGGGTCTTTTTCTTTTTCTAAACATTTGTTTTCAACACTTAGGTACATTTGGCATTTTTACTAATACCTCGTGGTCCCAAACTTACTTTCATCGATTTTTACCACCCCTAACTTAGGTTTTTAGCCACAAGTTGCATTTTTAAGTTCAAGGAGGGTAGGGTTCAAAAGAGCGATAAAAAGAATGGTTCACGGCTTGTAACGTGTTTGCCAAAGAAATATAAAAAGGCTCAAAGTAAGTACTAGGGATTACAATTATACATGGGTAGGCTTTTTAGGATAAAGTGGGTTCAAAACTCACAAGGATGGCCTAAGATTATTTCTCCAACCAAATACAATCAAAATTAGTTTTAAAAGACTAATGGGGCAAGTTCTAGATAACACAAGTATACATAAGATGAATGTAATAAACTCACCACACATGGCATACAAAGTTCACTAAGGGAGCTCAAATGCCCCTCCTAATGGAAACAATCATGGAGGTTCTATTTCTTATCTACATGTCAAAATCTATGAAGCCACAAAAAGAGAAAAATTTTATTACACATTGCTCACGTCAATGCCCTTAATTTTCAAAATTTTGGATGAAGGGGGTTTCTTGATTTGCAATAGCACCATGCATATTATTGCTAACTTATGGCTACAACCTAAGCCTTAATCTCACATTTAGCTCGATCATGGGCAATCTAACTATCTGGCTACTCAAACTTCGCTAATGGTGTATAAAGTTACCCCAACTTAACAAAGTATAATGCTATAGGTATTTAGACTTCCCTTGCATCTATGTCTCAGAACTCACACACAAGCTAATAATCACAATAAAGGCTGAAGTGCTAAGAGAAAAAACTAAAACTAAGAGTAAAACATGCTAATCCATAAAACTTAGGCACCATTCGGGTATCCCAAAATATAGTATCCATAGAATAAACTAAAAATATTATATAAAACATCATCCCAAAACAAGAAAATTAAATACCCAGGGAGCACCCCCAAATATAAGAATGCAGTGTCCTCACTGCAAGTGCAATCAAGTGAAAGTAAAAAGGGTCGTCCTAGATATACATCACGAGTTGCTCTCCTCTGTTGACTTTGAATCTTTATCACCATTCTCAGCATTTTACCACTTAGCAGGTGCCTTATCATTACTGTCAAACTTCGAAGATGGGATTTTAGCATTAGGCTTCAGGCCTTTCCATAAGCCCTTAACCTCTTTCCATAGTTTGTTAAACAATTTGTCCCTTTTTTTCTCATGCTTCAGCATCTTCTTATGTGAGGTCTTAAGGTCCCTCTGAGATGAGGAAAAGGCTGAGTAAGCACTCTCTAGGCGGGCAACTATATCACTCTATGTGTCTTATTCCTCTTTGTATTTCTTATAATCTACAATAGACACATATGAATGACGCCCAATGGATGGTTCCCTAGTCCTTAAGGCAAACCTACTAATATCTCTCTGATGGATCTGGCATCAACATTTAAATCATCCAATGGTCCAATGGTGGATGGCCTACAAGACTCGGGTTTCTCAACTGCAGACCTGTCTAAGTCAAATTTTTATTTCTTATTATACCCAGGTGCCCCCTCACCCTTTATTTTGAGTGGGCTGATGCAAGAACTTGGTTTTACCCTATATCTATAGGATATTCTTCTACCCCTTCTCTTTTGATCAATTCAGTAATAATTGAAGAGAAAAAAAGAAGTGTACCACCCTGAGTGGTGTATTTCCTCCATTCCTAAAGTACAATCTGGCCCATATTTAGATAAATCCCATTTATCAGGCAGGCCACTATACAGGCTTGAAACTCGGTGATAGATGTCCTGTGGGTGCATGGTGATACCCTACTACAGGTAATATGTAACCATATTTTAGCATCCACAGAGAATTTTTCGTACTGATCCCTCATTTGGTTGTAGCCCAGAAAACCTCTCTATCTGGCAAGAGAATATTAGCCATCCAGGTGCCTGGTTCGTGGCCCTTTGCTTTGAAATTTGCCATGTCAGTATCCTGAAGCACATGTACTTCATTAACTTATCGCACTCCAAAATGCATATGCCTACCCTAAATCTTCATTACTGGGTTTGCAAGAGAAATAATGCTCAAATTTTCATAAAACTCTCACTCCCATTATTCATTTTCCTCACAAGGATCCGAGACAAAGCATATCCATTCGAACACAGTAAGCTGTCAAAAAATCCTGGATACTATTCTGGGACCCCCTCGATACTTATGTCTCTCTCTAATAATAATTTTGTTCTTCGGAGGTCATTCTCATACTATCTTTGACATGTTGGGGTCATGAATTGGATGTTGTTGTAATCTTCGATTACAAGCCTTAAAACCTGCAAGCAATTCCACTCAGACAAATATTAGCATTATCGTTCTAAAACATGCTAAAACAATTATAAGCTCAGGTGGTAATGTTATGGAAGGTTTTAGGGTCACCAAAGGCTGTACAGAAAGATTACTTCCTGTCAAAGAAATCTCTTATGTATGGTATCACGGACTACTAACCGTGATTGCAGTGACGCTATCGCAGTCATTGGGACTGTGATCGCAGTACCTGATATCAAATTTGACAGGTTCTGCACATTATTTTCAATTTCAATTTTAATCTTAATCCTGCCTTCTAACTAGGCATAGCAATGTTTTAAATAGTGAATTTAAGCCTAGAGTGTGTGATCATAGCCTTAAATGCAAAAGAATTGATCAAGGAATTTGTAGGGGCATTTAATCGAACACATGGTGTACACTTTAATCTAAAACATTTAAGGCTCAATTTTGGGTACTCAAGACTTCCCCAACTGGGTGTACCCCAACTACAACAGCCAACCACAACACCAATCATTAATACACATGCATTTTCTAACAGAAACACTAATTCAGGCAATTTTCTGTATTACAAGTTCTAAACATGCAATTTTATATAAAAACTAAGGAAAGCTTGAAAACTTACCAATTTAGTTGATTCAGAATGATGAGTTTGTGCTAAAATATGCAATGGAATCCTAATAACTTGAGAGAATTTTAAGAGGGATGTGTGGGAAATGGAAAAATAGATGGTCTTATAAACTGAATTGACCACGGTCATGGTCCTAGTTTTGCGATCATGATTATGTACCTTCTGCGATTGTGGTAGCAGGAATTGCAGTCGCAGTAACTGAGACCTATCAATCGGGTTTGCTGCTCAGTCCAAATTTCCAATTCCACACCTTTCTTTCCAAATTCAACAAAAATTTCTCTTGGCACCCCAATATTCTATGGATTATGCATGCATACAAACAAGAATTTATTCTACTTTAAATTGCATAAAAAGGAAAGGATACATGCCATTTTTATGGCAAAATGGGTTGCCTACCATCGAGCGCTTAGTTTAACGTCGTAGCTTGACATTTCCACCATTTTCTTTAATGTCTCTGCTTAGAAGATTTGAATCTCTGTCCCAACTTTCACTCAATATACAATGACAACAGAGGGATAAAAAATTTAAATCTTTCAAGATGAAACTTGGAAGAGATGGTAAAATGGCAAGAAATCCCTGATCTCGCCATTTTGAAGACTTGAAACTCTTACCCAACTTCACATCGATCTTTTAGATTTTCTCCTTAGGTAAAATTAAGCACATCAATAATCCATTCCTTGTACTTCAGAAATTGAGCATCTTGGCTTTTGATGGATACGACTCTATGTGCTCCTTCGGAACGACAAACTCTAAAACGCAAGAGTCAGACTCCACCTCCCCATAATTCTCCATTTGGTCAAAAGAATGGATTCCCATCACATCCTCTATGCCCAATGTTGAAGAGTGGTTTGAATGAGGTCCAACACGTAACTCTGGTTTAGCTTTCTCCAAAGCATTGTCACCCTAAAATGAGCTAGAGTCATCATAAGAGGTTTCCTTTGCCCCTTATTTTGACTCTAGCCTCATTTTCTATATTATGGCTTCTTCTCCCTTATATGAGTTGGATGATTGGGAAGTCATGGAGGAATCTTCGCTACCAATCTCATTATCATAGCTTTGTTTCTCTTCATAGTAATACTCTTCTTTAGCAACGGGAAAAGTAGTGGTAGTTCCAAGATTTTCTTTTTTTCCTAATAGCTCTTTCTTGACACTTGTCCATTTCTCATACATGTATTCCATAGTCTTCCCCGTTGCATCCACTTGGTCAAAATAGTTTGGAGCATTAATTCAAGATCGGTGGATTTGGATTGTTGCTCTTCTTTCTTTTCTTCATGGGAACTATCAAACTCATATGAAAAGCTAGTAACTCAATTAGAACAATAAGGGGAGGGGGTGTTTGGACACTTGTCCTAATGTACTTGTAGACAGCTACACATAGAACAGCCATACTCCTAATTAGATTGATATGGTAAAATATCTCCCTGGGGAGCATACTTACAATATCTATTGAAGTGTGGTCCGTAACAATACGAACAAGGGGAGTCACGATATGATTTCTAATCATTAAATTCATAGTTGTTAGAATATGCCATCAAGAAAAGTAAAAATAAAATAAAATCTACCTACAAAGAAAAATCACAATCAAATCTTTACAAGCTTGAATTCTATCTAGATGCTATCAATTTAGCTATCTACCTACCAAGAATTAATTATATCAAATCATAATAATAACAACAACAATCACAATATAATCATCAATATAATGAACATGCAACAAAAAATGAAAATCAACAGTAAGTACCACTCTAGAGCCACAATAAGGTCAATATGGCAAGGTAAATAGGACTCGTTCCCAAAAGCTATACTCATAGAGAGAAAATATCAACGTAGATTTACTCCATCTACTACTAAAAGATATAATCTATGGGGGTAGTCATAAAATATTTAATTCAATAATAAGCCACAAAACAGCCAATATGATCTCATCAAGGCATATAATCATTGATGGGTACAAAAACCCCACTACATACAAATGTAAGAAGGTAATGCAGCAATAAAACCACACCTACCATGGTGAAATACACAATCACTTGCCTGACGGATCTAAAAGAGGAAAAATCCAAATGGGTTCAAACTTGAATGGACTGATTGAATCATTAATTGAGGTTCCAAGCATACTATATCTAATTGAAGAAGCCACAACACTATGAGACTGGTCTGAATAAGCTGAAGGACTAGAAATACCACATCAGGGACACCCTCTAGACCAATAACCAACCTCTCTATAGTAGTAACAAACTCCTAAAGTTCTAAACATGGCAAGAACAACAAACTAAGCCCAAATAACTAGCCAACCAACATTAAGAGCACTGTCTACTATAGTGTCCAACCTTCCTGCAATCATCGCCTTCCTCAAGAACTCTAGGTTGGCTGGGAATACATATTAACTCTATCTAAACCACTAACTCGCATCTGGTCTACTTCCTAAACTAATGCCCCATCCACAACAACAAAAATAAGCATTTGGAATGCTTTGAGGTACAGCCCCTCCAAATCTGGAATGGCCACCATGGCCTAAATACCCATACCAAAATACTCCATGAGGTTCAACGAGAACTCTGCCTACTAAAAATACTACGAATAACCTATAAACCACTCATAGTTTGAAAGACTACCTGTAGAGAATCAATAGGTTGCACGAGGAGCTGACCTTCATCGAAAGGATCCTCACTACCAAATGAAGTGAAATAGCACTATACTGATGGAAAGGTATCTTACTGCCATCTCTATAAGTCTTAATTCATGCTCTCTATGACCCCTGCATAATCCACAACCTGTGAGAAGGAGGACCCAGCTGCTATCAAGTGCTCCGATGCCTAATGAAATGGCAATCCAAATCCTCTAAATATTACTCGCACCATATCTTGCTTTGAAAGATATAACATAGGAATAAGTATATCCCAATTAAGAAACCTAATCTTGTACTCTAAAATAGATAAAAAAAAACATGGTGAATATGAATGAATCCGACTCTGGCCTAACAATTGATCGATAAATGGGATGTCATCTCTAACTGTGAGGTATTCGCAATCTGACTCGGAATCCTTTAATGTTAAACCTCGAAGGGCCAAAATAATTGTGGACTCTATTAGAGCCTGAGATGACCCCAAATCCTTTGGCTGACACTGAAGGTCTTTGATATCAATCTCTGAATCTCTAGGTTAATACTATGCTAAACTTCTAGAAACACATTCCGAAGCCTCATCCGCATCTATCGACCATCTTGCATCATCTATTAGGGATAGAATAGGATTAAAGAATAGTCTTAAGTCTCACAGAAATGCTGACACACGATAAGGAGTCAAGAAATAAATTTTATAAGAATGCCCTGTAACCTCTCAAAGATAGGTTATGCACGTCTCCACACCGACATACAGGACTCTACTAAACATATAGCTCTTGTTCTAATATATTGGTGAAACTAGACTTTAATACTAATTTATCATGACCTAATTTCTCAAACCATGATGGCACCTATTATGATTGACCAGCAGGCAAGCCAACCCTGTAGTTCAAAACTACTAGTAACGGACTACCCAGATAGATAAAAGAAAGAATGGAGAATATATGTAATAAATGGTTTACATATACAAGATAATCCCAAAACCTGGCGGTTTAGTACAAGATCTTCTAACATAAGAAGAATACAGGTGAGGCATTAAATGAATATATAGATACAACTATCTCTAAATACAACATAGAGAATAGTCTAGTACATAAGATAGAGAAAAGTAATACTCTAAGCATCAGGAGCTCACTCTAAGTCTCCAAACCATAACTGCTCTACATAATGCGTACAACACCGGTGATAACTCATACTATGATTTGCAAGCTACAAAAGTGTGGTATGAGTACTAAATAAGTGGTAATCAATAGGCAACTACCAACTGAGCTCTAAAGATAATTCAAATACATACAATATATAAATAAAAGAGAATCTAAACCCATATATCCTGCAACCATATAACAAAACTAGAGAGATAATAATGATAAACTATACTATTCTAACCATACTCAAAAATCTCAATAATATATCATATATCACCAGCCAATTTACAAAATAAAGGTGAAAGAAGAATATATAATACTATTCAAGGTCAATGACTGAATATATAATCTGAATAGATGAAGGAAGAAAAGGATATATGTTAATACCATAACTACACTAAATGATATATATATATATACATATATATATGTATACATATATATATATATATAATGAGGTCAACTCAAAGTATAACATAAATCATCATATCATAATTTTAAGACGTTATACTCCTAGCAGGATTTAGTACTAACCTACTTAAGGCTTCTAATCCATACACCTAATCATGAGCTAATCATGTATAAATATATTCTCATAAAATCATAGGGTCTAAAAACAAACCTTAAATCTCAATACCAAATTATTAACAAAGCTGCCATTAACTAACCATATCAATGATCATCATAATAATAATAACAATAGTACTGATAATACTAGTAACTGGCTAGTCCAGACAAACAATACCTAGTTGAGCCTTTCATGTATCCCCACTGTCCCAGGATAAGAAGGTTCAATCAACATAAAAAATACCACAAGGCATAATCATCACCCATACCTATGCAACCCCCTTAAGGCTGAATGATATAGGCATATACTGGTGATAGGCAATGTGCTTGCAAGAATATATGCCCAAAAATACATTCCATAATACCATAAGAAAACCAGGTCATTGCACAAACTTTATGATAATAATGTGATACAAGAGGTCATCAAACAACCCCTAAGCCATCACATAGAATTTATAATAAAGATGTGATACAAGAGGTCATTGCACAACCCCCGATACCATTGCATAGTCTTAAAAATAAAAACATGTGATATAGGAGGTTATCATACAACCCCTGAACCATCTCACAGTCTCAAAAATAAAAAGATGTTATATGGGAGATCATTGCACAACCCTAAGACCATCGCACAATCTCAAAAATAAAAAGATGTAAATTAATTGCCTAGGGTAAACTTTGAACCAAATCATTATAAAAGTGTAGATAGGGTTGGAATATCTCATGACCGATGTAATTAGTAGTGTCCAAAATCATAGACCAAAATCCATCTCTACAAATCCTTTAAAATACCATTTTTGATATCAATGAACCTAAATCACCCATTAAGGTAATACGATTCCCATTATGAAGAAATCTATTTAAAAGGGCAAAAAGTGAGATTTTATCTATTTTTAGTAAACTGGGAGTAAAATCATATTTAGTTGGTATCGTACCATTTATTATTTTAAAAATTATGAGTGTCCCAAATCTATGCATGCCATCACTAGTATTCACACAATGGAATCATAAACATCAATATGTATATATACAATGGCCATATCCTTCACAAGGATAAACAGTTGCTAGAATCCGACCATTATTATAACATGACCTTAGGACCAATAATATGTTCAAAAAAATTACAACATCATAATCACAGACTTATTCCTACATAAATATCTAAAACTCGTCTACATAGTCATATCCATAAGCCATAGCATATCAATGAGACATAATATATCTATAGTCCAAACATTATAATCCAGGGAAAAACCATCACCATTAATCAAGTCACAAAGTAAACTCAGACTAAAGGCTCATTAGTCTCAACCATGCCTATATTCGTAGATATGTCCTTAAGGGCTAACATAAGTCTAGGACTAAAGTGGGCCGGAGGAACCCTCTTCTAATCCTTGAAACTTTAATAATCAATAATAAATCATGGTGTTTACTCATAATCAAACTTAACATTCACATTTACATACAACATATAAAACACATCATTTTGTGAAGAAGAGTAGACAAAAGCCTACCTCAAAGTCGAGTTGCAAATCCTTAAATCATCCATAAAACATCCATCTTTACTTCATGATCTCCAAATGTTGTCATGCTATCAAAATCATAATCTACGCGTCATTAGGAGTCAAATGAGATCTATATTGATATATTAAGGATCGAGTTAAATTTTAGGTCCAGAACGAGCCTATGGGATCTGCTAATGAAATCTAAAATTAAAATCTTCACGAGGTCCCTAAATGGATAATAAATAGTGCTTAAATTTGAGAACAAACCGAGCACAAATCAAGTCTCAAATTGACCCTCAAAGTTTAGGAGTTTAAAGCCCTAATTTCTTAGAATTTATCAAGGAATTGAAGGAAACTTCCATGAATTCAAAGGAAAATCATGGAATAATGGGTAATCAAGCTCTCCCAAAGTATCTAAAAGCTTAATCCCAAGTTTTGCCTCTCTTTTATGGTTTTGGCTCTCAAGAAATAGGTGAATAATGAGCAAAATTAGGCTTAAGGGGTCCTTTTTAAACCCAGTCCAGGCAATCAAATATCGTTATCGTGATTGGACAGGTGTGAGAGCACCATATCTTATGGTTGAACAACAAGTCATAATCATGACTTCCTATTTTTAATCTAAAAACCATGATGTTAGCCAAAAGATGGCAATAGCCATGACACCAAATGGCAGCTAAAGACTTGGAATTCTTCTAAGTCTCCGGTAAGGCCTCGAGATTTATTTAAAATCCCATATATGCAAAAAACTATCTAACCATACTAAATTCTATGTCTAAACTCAATGACGTAATTGTATTTTTGATCCAAGGTCCTTTCTACCAAATATGGGTCCTAGATCTATATTTCTAATTTCTCAACTCTTTGACTATAGGTCAAAATGAGTTCGAGAGTCTTAGGACCCAAACCAAAGATCTACCTATCCTAAAATTAATGTTTTTAAGCTGTTGGCATAGTTAGTATTTGAATTTGAGGTTTTTTACTAGGATTTTTGATCTAAGACCAAATCCTAACTAACAAAAAATCCTAATTAGAAAAATGAGCCTAAAATCTAAATAAACTATTCGATCACCAAACCAATAGTTGTGGCAAGTCATAAATGACCTGCAACCATTGTGGGAAGGCTCAAATTACTAGAAATACATGCCAATCAAGGAAATGGCCTGGAGGGTCATTACAGTTTATTTGGTCAGATAAATATGAGAAGAGTTTGTAAGAGTTGAAGGATAGATTGACTTTAGCTCTAGTGTTAGCCTTAAAGAGGGGTTAGATGGATTTATGGTGTATTGTGATATTTCTAAAGTTTGTTTAGGTTATGTTTTAATTCAAAATAGGAAGGTAATAGCCTATGCCTCCAAAAATCTTAAATACGATGAAAAGAATTATACCACCTATGATTTTGAGTTAGCAGTTATTGTGTTTGCTATGGAGATTTGGAGGCACTACTTGTATGGTGTGCATATTGATATTTTCATTGATCATAAAAGTCTCTAAAATATATTTATGCAAAAAAAGTTGAATCCTTATTAGAGAAGGTGGTTGGAGTTGTTAAAAAATTATGACATGAATTCAATTTGCCATCCTGGTAAGGTGAACATAGTGGTAGATCCATTGAGTAGACTTTCTATGGGTAGTGTAGCTTATGTTAAGAAGGAAGAGTAGGAAAGGGGTAAGAAAGTGTATAGACTAGCTCGTTTGGGAGTATCCTTACAAGATATGGATGATGAGAGTGTAGTGGTTCAGAATTATCCTTAGTAGTGAAAGTGAAAGAGAAGTAGCGTAGTGATACCATACTTAGCTAGATATTGGATATAGTTCAGCAACAGAAGATTAAGTTTTTTTTCAAGGAGAAGATGGTGTCCTTTGCTATCAAGGTCAGCCTTGTGTTCCAAATATTGATGGATTGAGAGAAAGGATATTATCAAATGCTTGCATTTCTAATTATTCAATTCATCCTGATAATACCAAGATATACCGCGATCTGTAGGAAATTTATTGGGCGAATGGTATAAAAAGGAACATAATAGAGTTTTTGGCTAAGTTCCCTGATTGTTAGCAAGTAAAGATTGAGCATCAAAGGCCAGGAGGTATGCTTCATGATATTGGCATTCCTACTTAGAAGAGGGAGGTCATTAGTTTAGATTTCATTATTGGACTTCCCCTCACCAAATATCAGCATGATTCTATTTGGGTTATTATGGATAGAATGACTAAATCAACCTATCTCTTACCTGTTAAGACTTTAGATACAATGGAAGATTATGTTAAGATGTATATTTATGATTTAGTACGGCTCCATGGAATTCCCTTGTCTATTATTTTAGATTGAGGTCCATAATTCACTTTCTAGTTTTTGCAATCATATTAGAAGGGCCTTTGTACAAAGGTGAAGCTTAGTACAACTTTTCATCCACAAACAGATGGTCAGGCTGAGCATACAATTCAAACATTGGAAAATATGTTGAGATCCTATCTGATGGACTTTTAAAGAAATTGGGATGATCATCTACACTTGATTGAGTTTGCCTATAATAATACTTATCATGATAGTATTCAGATGGCTTCATTTGAAGCATTGTACCATGTAGAAGTAGTTCACCCATAGGTTGGTTCGAAGTTGGTGAAATAAATTTAGTTGTACCGGATTTCGTTCTTAAAGTTAGGGTGAAATTTTAGTTGATTTGTACGAGTTTGAAAAAAACTCAAAATTGATAAAAATCATACGCAGATGTAAGAAAGAGAGAACTAAAGTTTAAAGTAGGTAATTGGGTACTCTTAAAAGTGTCTCCCATAAAGGGTAATAAGATTTGGAAGGAAATGAAAGCTTACTCTATGATAGATTTGTCCTTATGAAATTGTGAGGTGCATTGGAGAAGTTTCTTATGAGTTAGACCTTCCATCAGAGTTAGCTGCTATCCATCCAATTTTACATGTGTTGAGTTTTAAAAAGTACATTAGGGATCCATCCTTAGTAGTTCCCTTAGAGAGTATTGGGGTGAAGGATAGCTTATCCTACGAAAATATTCTAGTTCATATCCTTGACCGACAAGTTCGAAAGCTAAGGAATAAGGAAGTTACCTTAGTTAAAGTTCTTTGGAGAAATCAAGCCGTTGAGAGAGCATATTGGGAAGATAAAGTAGATATGATGAATTAATATCCTCACCTATTCACTTCTTACATAGAGTTAGTATGGAGTAAGAAATTTATCCAAGTCTAATCTATTCATTCATATCCTTACTCTTACCTTCTGAAGATTATGTCAAGTAATTCATTTCAGTTTCAATTTAATGTTTTAGATGAAAGATTCCAGTCTTAGAGTAAAACAAGATTCACATCTTAGCTAAGCCATTCCACAAGATAGTTGTTAGTCCATCATAACTTTCATTCGAAGACTAATGGTCCAAAGGATAGTGTTAGACCCCAAAACTTCTATGATTTTATTTTCATACTTTCTATGTGTTTAATGGTAATATCTGAGTGGAATTATGATAAAGTTTGATAACAGGACCATTAGAAAATGTTTTGAAAATTTTAGAATGTATTTTGGGATATTTTAGGACCCTAAAATAGTAAGGGTCCATATTAAGGGCATGCCACAGAGAGGAGGAACACCATTATGCAAAAATTAGTAAAGGTTTTCTATAAGAGCATGTCATTCTCTTACCATTCCGTGATAAGGTCATGCCACATCCTTGGAGTGGCGTGATAAGGGTGTGCTAAGATCACTGAAACACTATTTCATTTTTTTCTTGGGTCAAAGAATTTGGGTATCTTACCTTTTAAATGAATTCAGAAACATATTAAACACAAAACCCACCCTTGTAACTCAAATTAAAGTTATACCACTTCTTCCAAAACCCTCAAGAATGTAAAAGAAGAAGTTTTTCACCAAAATTCAAGAGTCCAAGGTTTCAACTCAAGTTTTCCTAAAGAAATTCACTAAGTCCAGGTATGTGGGGTTTTAACAAGGATAATATTTCATCCTTGTGCCCAAAAGATTTGATTTTTCAATTAAATTTGTAACATTTCTATTAGGCTTCATACCCATTTTTCATGTTTTCAAAATTT
>NW_025858502.1:97952-186219 GCF_002878395.1 Capsicum annuum
GAATATGATCCCTCCCTCCAAAACTCAAAAAATGTCTTCTAGTGGTAGTGTCTTATCCAAGGCTTGGAATGTGATGGAAGGTCCTCTAAATCTATATTTTCCACAAAAATCACAATAAAATAGAGGCTTTAAAAAGGAAGGAGGAGTTGATGAAACCAAAATGATTTTAAGGGAGTATGTTGTGAGTGTTTTCGCATCACGGATATATGATTCTAGGATCCCTTTTCATTTGTCAATTATAAATAATTTGATAATTTCATTGAGGTCTCAGGACAACATGGTCTGGGAATGAAACCTCCTACATATCATGAAGTTAGAATTACTCTGTTAAAAAATAGCGCAGAAAGTAGACTAGTTGAGGAGCATAAAGTGAAATGGAAAAAGTTTGGTTGTTCCATTATGATGGACAAATGGACAGCATATAATTGAGAGATGATCATAAATATTTTGGTGAATTACCCGATAGATAGTGTGTTTCATGGTTCTGCTGATGCTAACAACAAATCTACCAATGCGAATAAAATGTATAACTTGTTTGAGAAGACTATTGCGGAAATTAGACCACAAATTGTTGTACGATTTATGAATGATCATGCTAGTGAGATTGTGAAAATAGGTGGAATGATGATGGTTGTGTAACCACATATTTATTGGACCTACGTGCTATCCACTGCATCAGTTTGATGTTTGGTGGCGTATTCAAGATTTATCGATATGCTTCAGATAATAGCTCTCCTCTCTGCTAATTTTCTTTAGACATTGTAGTAAATACTTAATACTTACTAATCTAATAATTACAATAATATTTATTTTAAAATTTTCAATAAGGCCACCAAGGTCTATTCTTACATTAGTCAAAGGTCGTAGTTATTAATTGGTGAGAAAATTCAGTAATGATAGAATTTTGATGAAATCGAACAAGACATGATTCTCAGCGGCCTTTTTGACTTTGAAAGCTAGGTACATGTTGTGAACTTAAGTCTTGGGCCTAACACACCCCAAAAGCAAGTTCATGAGAGGAGGATTTCCCAAGTCCATATAAGAAGACAAATTGGGCATCTCTTTTTTGATGTGGGACTTTAAATAATCCATCCACACCCAGACCTTATTAACTAGAGCATGGGCAATATAATAATATAGGGCCCAACAAAGTGAAAAAAAATGGGATGGGCTTGACTCTTATGCCATGTGAAATTAAGTTTTGGGCCTAACTCACACCCCCAAAGCTAGCTCATGAGAGGAGGATTTTCCAAGTCCATATATAAGTAGACCAATTGTCCATACCTTTTTTGATGTTGAGCTTTTTCAACACATGTAAAAGAAGAACTTGAGAGATTTGATTATCTCTACTTAATGGACTACATGTAGATTTGAAGAGGAAATTTTTGGGAAAAAAATTATTGGCATTCTTATTTCTACTCACTTTTTGAATGATATTGTCCGAGCTCTTAAAGTTTGGGGTCCTTTGGTCATAGTGCTTACTTTGGTGAACCAAAAAAAACTACCAATGGTCTATATTTATGAAGCAATGCATAAAGACAAGAAAACTATTGAATGTCTTTAGTTCAAGTTCAGAAGCAATATGAGAAAGTCTTTGAAATCATTGATGCAACTGACCAACTTCTTCGGCCTTTACATACAGTAAACCATGTTTTAAAACTGGGATTGGTTTATAAAGCTTATGCAATGAAGCTATAAGCTTAAAACTTTGATAATTACTATAAATGTGTTGAGCAAATGGTCCCAAATGAAGCAACACAATATAAACTAGTTAGTGAGCTTTCTAAATACAAAATAGGAAAAGGAATGTTTGGTGCTGGCCAAGCTATTAAAGCCAGAGACGCAAGGTCACTAGGTAAGTGAACTAGTTTAGTAGTCTTTATTTTTAAATTACTTGACTTATTTATTCTTATTAGATTTTAAATATATTTTGTATAGTTGAAATGGTGGCCGTTATTTGGTTGCTAACAATTATAATCCTAATTCGGAAATTAGGATCAAAATGGAAAAATCAAATACACAAAATTAAGATGGAGGGATAGCTTTGAGATAGGGACGAGAATAGAAGAATGAAAGCTCTATTAAATCCATAATTGAACCAAGAGAGAAGAGAACTCAATCGAATGCATAAAACCTAATTGGATCCATAAAAAGAATGACTCAATGAACGATTAAGTTAAGAAGTAACATGAGTAGTTTCGGGAATCTATCTTAACCACTCATTTAGAAGTTTCAACAACTTGATTATGAAAAACTAACCCTGACTATGCTAATTAGGAATCCACTCAAGCTATAAGCTTAAAAGTTTTCAATTCTTCACTATGGAAAAAAACCCCTAGTGAAATAACTAAGGCAAGTATTTATAGGCTTCTTTTACAGGTTTAGCACTTGTTTAAAAAGTATCTAAAATAAGCTAAATTGAGCTAATTCCCACATAACATTACCCAAGGGGTCTTAGAATAATTCAAAGGAACTTACTCATCACCAAAGTTTGGCTAAGCATCACCAAAGTGTGCTCACATCACCAAAATGGTGATATCTGTCACCCCAATAATCCTACCTCTTTGTCCATTGCCCAAACATTAGAGGGCCATCACCAAAGTCAAGGGCAATTCACTGAACTTGGAAGTAGATGTTTTTTTTCACTTGGTTGGACCCTCCTCATCTTATTGTTCTTATTTTGAGTTTTTCTAAGACCTCCCAAATCCTCTCTATGCAAGAGCATATCTTGTGTAGCTCATGAAATAGGTGTAGTCAAATTGTGCTATCCATTCTTATATCATCCTCCTCTTCTTGAAAAGGATTCTTCCCGATACAAATCTTGAAAAAATAGGAGATAGAAAAGCAACCACAATATCCTCAATGCATGATGGCTAGAACAAAGGTTAGCAAGAATATCTCTTCTCCAAGACGGCACAAATTTGACATACAACTAATTTTGCTCTACTCTTAATAGAAAAAATTCATCATACATAGAACAAAGGTGTTAGCTATAATAATATTCACAAGAAAAGGAAAATACCAAGGTCTTAATAGAATTATGATTCCCAAGAGATGAAAACACTTTCATTTCCAAAGCCAAATACACAATTATTTCATCGTCTCATAACAATACCACAACAAGATTGGTGCAACTTCCCTAAAGGGTTTATTTGGGTCAAAAAGGTGTAAGACCCACATGCCCCTACCTCTATAGGCAACAAATCACAAACCAATAGAGGATCATAAGAAAAGAGGTAGTAGATAAAAATGTTATGATTATAAACCTCATCTTGGTTACTCTAAAAGTTATGAGTACCGATAGATAAAAAGAGGCATTCTAAGCACAAATCAACCCTCTCTGTCAAACAACTTCCAAGAGTCGCATTTGAAAGCTCAACTTGTCCAATCCCTTGAAAGTGATAAGCTTTTAATATCCATGGACTCTTTTATAAATTAATAAGAAACTTAGCATCCACAAGTTGTGATTCACATAACTTAAGCATAAGTGTATCAAATAAGAATGCAAGAAGATAAGAAACACCCAAAGTAGGCAATGATACATTTGCCTTAGGGTTCATCATCAAGATATCACCCCTTATTAAGGGCTTATGAAAAATGCAAACAGATAGCAAAGAAGGAATGACTGGCATTCCACTTAGCCCGAGGGTTGCTAGCACAAGATAAGATATTTCAAGTAGACTTTATTTTCCTTCCTTAATAAATATCTCTGAGGGAGAATTTTATCATATAGAGTCATGCCACTTAAGAGATTTATAGAATCATAGGATACACTTCTTATATAAATTAGCTTTAGCATGCTATTAAGAGTCCAGCCTAGTACTCCAATTTGTCCTGCCCCATGAAGGTGACAAGAAATACTAAGGAAGGTCTTGGTGAAGCTCATATCAAAGGAATGCTCATGGATACCCTTCTTTGAAGAGAAATCTTTAATGGAGAATTTTCTCATACACAATGTAAGATCATCAAGTAGATTATAAAACCCAAGAAGGACTTTACATCTTAGGGAAAGTGTGAACAACCAAACCCAAATATTGTTTGTCATCTTGACCAAGAACCATGACACAAGTGCCACCAATTAGTATAGGGGTCAAATGAAAAGAAATCCCATGAACTTGGGTTAAGTAAGCACCCATTTTCCCGATTGGCACTATCATTTCCCAACAACATAGATGGAAGGAGTTAAGGCTAATATCTATGTTATTAGGGGAATTTCTTCAAAGGTCAAGGTTACTTTAAAATAGAAATGTTACAAGTTTATGTAAGACTCAAACCCTAGCTGATGAAGAACCCGATGAGGAGGAAGATGAAAAAAAAGATAACGAATTGGATCTTAGACTTGAAGATGTTGAAAATCATAAAGAAGAATAAAAGTTTTAGAGTTTTAATAGTTCTTGTCTTATGAATTGTTGAGTCATTCAAGTTTCATACTTTAGTATCTATTATTTTTATTTTTGAATTAAAATATTTGTTAATATGTTATTGCTTTTGAGGTTTTCTTATTTATATATGCAATCAATATCTGAATATTTTGGTATTAATTGGCACCTTTCTTTAAAAAGGTGAGCACCTCACTTCTCACCCTATCTTATGGCGAGGTAGACCCTTATTGACTTTTATCGCCTTTCACCATCCAAAACACTGAATGTAAGTATGCCTTAGACATTCTTTAGGTAAAAAGAATGATGATATGTATACCTATTGATACTCCCATATATTTAAAGGATAAATTTTTACTAGGATAAATGGTTATACTAAGTAATCCAGGAAGGTATAGGTGGCTGGTTGGAAAGTTGAATTATCTCACAGTGACTAGACTTGACACCTCTTATTTTATGAGTGTTGTAAGCCAGTTTATGACTTCCACCTGTGATAATCATTAAGATATAGTTGTTAACATTTTGGAATATATAAAGTCAGCACAGTAAAGGACTACTCTTTGAGGATCAAGGACATGAGTAGATCATTGGATATATAGATGTTGATTGGATAATATTACTCTCTAATAGATATTTTACATTTGGAATTGTGTTTTAGTAGGAAGTAACTTAGTGTTTTGGAAGACTAATAAATAATGTGATTACTTGGTCAAAGTCAAAAGTATAATATCTAGCATTGGTTGTAGCATCTAGTTTGTTAGTTCAGATTAAAAAGTTTAAAGAACTAAATTAGAGAAATCAGTCAAATGGAAATTATATGTGATAACCAATCAATCCATCATGTCATATAAAATCTAGTATTTCATGAGAGGACAAAACACATTGAAATTGACTATCGCTTTTTAGAGTAATGATACTCTCGGGAGATATTTTTACAAAATTTGTGAAGTTGAATAAGCTTGAAGATATCTTCACTAAGTCTTTCATCGATCCTTGTATTAGTTACATTTGTAACAAGTTCAGTACATATGACTTATATGCACTAGCTCGAGAGGGGAAGAGGGGACCCTTAGAATAGGAATAATATCATGAATAATATAAAGAATCCTTCTTTATTAAAAATTGTAATATTGTGTCTATAAATAAGGGTTAGCGCAATAGTGCAATATATATATATGTTTATATATAAAAAATATATATATAAGGAATGAGATCTTGCCAAGCCCTATTTTCTCATGTCCTCATGTATAGAAATAATTTCCTCCTAGATGTTAAAAATAATGTTGGGTTCTAAGTGAATATGTGAAAGGAAAATGGAGGGAACAAATAGAGGAACAGTGAAGTGAGTTTTTTCACTTTAAGAAAATAAATTTCTCCCATATTGGTAAGATAAAGTAACTTACCTATGCTTATATTGAGAAACATTCCTTTATGTAGATAGTGAGGCAAGAACAAGAGATACCTCACATCATCATCATCATCGCTTGCTTGGCTCAACTTTAAATTTGGACTAGAATTTGGATTTGGACTTTTTAAATGATCGTTCGAGAGATTAATTTTTTTTGACAAAATTTATTAGAAAGTTGAAACTAAGTGAAATTTAAATCCAAAAATCCAATAGGAAAGTTTTCTCCATTTGCGATCATATTTCGAACGTAGTGAGAATACAGTCACAATGCACCTCGCAGGTTTCATATCACTTTTGATGCTTAAAATAATGAAAATATTCAAGTTACTTAGGTCTTTTTGTTAGATAAGATGTGTTTTATGTTGTGTTTTGCAGGAAATTGGGTTTGGAACTAATTTGAAAAAATAAGTGAAAATTAAAGTTTTGGACCATCTAAGTGGTCACCTATGTCCCATAGATTCTACTTACAGAGTGTAGGCGCCAGAACAAGTGTCAGAAAGCTAAAAAAAGAGATTTAGAAGCAAAATACTAGACCTTGTCACCTACGAAGGGGACCTACATCCCGTAGGTTCTATTACATCAGAGTTCAAAGAGCTTCAGGAGTTTTTTAGAGCTTTGAACCTAAGTGGGACACCTACAGCTCGTAAGTGCCACTTACGACCCATAAGTGGTCCTATTGGTGGCCACCGACTCCAGTTTTCCTATTTTGTTTTGGATTGGTTTCTTAGGGTGTTTATGTAAACTATAAATACCCTTTTAACATTTTCTAGTGAAGAGAATTCCTAGATATGCCCTTTGGGGCTAAGTTTACATTATACTATTCACAAATATCTTTTGATTTCAAGATTAACTTGTGATGTTGGAATCTTATTGTTCTTGGTTTGTTATTCAATTTAAGACTTTGTACGATTATTGTATAATTTTTTCTATGAATCCCATAAATAATCTCATAAATATGAGCGGCTAATTCCTGTATCTAGGGTTGTGGGAACCATGGCTAAATAATGAAGTATAGGAAGTGCCAAGTCATTCTAGATAAAGATTTTTGCATGTATTGTGGTTTCATTCATTTTATTGATTTCTTAATGGTGGCCAACATTGAGAACCTACTTATATTCATTGCGAGCCATACTAGGAGGTAGAGATTGATAAAAGGAGATCACAATAGCAATTTGGAGTTAATTACCAAAATAAGCTTACCTGCATTACCTATTTAAGACAATTATATTTTATCTAATAACTTGAGACACAAAAAGTAATAGTTAAACTGAGGTCTAGTATAAGGGTTAGTAAGGCAATGTACTGATACTCAAAAGGTAAAGGCTGAAATCTATCAATGAGTCCACAAGACAGTTGATGATACATGACTTATTAGATTTTGCATGCAAGGTATTGGAATAGTTCGACAATGCACGATAAATCTACAGAGTTAGAAGCCAAGGGAACACAAGCCTAGTGTTCTTCTTAGATTGATTACAACCTCAAGCATCCAAATCTTTTTACTTCCTGCTAGTTACTACAAATTCCCCCTTTTACTCTTTTTGTACTGCCTGGTGATTTTGAAAAGTTCAAGAAAGATCTCTAAAGTATTCCCTATGGGATCAACACTAACCTAGTAGGGTTAATATATTTTGACAGCGACCATTTTGTCATTCAGTTAGAGGTATTGTTTGGGCGTTAACAAAACTTTAGCATTATTGCTGGGAATACAATTATAGATTAAATGATCAGAGTTGTTGATGTTGTCAAGTTTTCTTTTCTATTCTTCTTTAGGCATACACTAGTGTGTGCCTACTCTTCTTGATATGACAACTTAACCAGAAAAAGTACGAGGTGATGAAGTCTTCTTTATTATTGATCCTTTTCCTTTTGATATGGCATATTATTACAGGAGTATGGTAGATATAGTGTTTGAACACAAGGATAGCCTAATAAAAACTTTGACAGACCTTGCAAATAGAAATCATGAGCTTATTCAAAAGGTTGATAGGTTTGGCTTGGATATTTACCACTTACAAGTAGAGTTGAATGCAAAAGTTGTTGTGTGTAACACCAAAAAACTTAGTTATGGGTGGTTTGAGACTGAAAAATTCTTAAAAGCCAACTTGAGGAGCTGAAATTTAAGGAGTCAGCAATTGCTCATACTCTTACGAATAACATCTATTAAGGAGAGTATACTAGATTTATGTGTGGATATAAATAAGACCAAAATTCCTAAGTTGGGGTGAATTAGACCTCATTCAAAGCATTTTTCCTTATTATGTTTGGATAGTAAGATTTTGATTGAGCCATCCAAGTCTGAAGAGGAGTGGAAGAAAGAGGAAAAATATTTCTACCTTCTTGAATTTGTTGAGCCAAAATCAAAGAATTATATTCCTCACATAAGGGCCACAAAGTACAACAGGCTATATCTATTCCTTGGTTCCTTTATTTTTATACCACCACCCTTTCAGCATAACGGGAAATTAGAAAAACAATTAGGGGTAAAATTCATAAGTTCAAAGTAGAAAGAGAAAACTGAAGGCCAACTCTTAGGATGCCTTGATTAATTCTAAGTAATCAAGGTACCCATGGGCTTGTTTGTAAAGTCTCAATAACCAACATAGCCGCATCATGTTGTTAAAAAAGATGTTGCTTGGGAGGTAACACAAGGAATTTTATTGTTTGTAGTCGTGTTAGGGTTATTAACATTGGATCTGGGCATCTATGGTTCCAAAAGTATGTTTCTAACAATCTTGCTTTGTAGAGGCCCAAAACATTGGGGATAATGCATGTCTTAAGTTAAGGGTGGGGTTGCTTGTGGGTCTTGATGTCCTCTTAGGATTTTTGTTATCATGCCTCTTTTATATGGACTACTGTTCTTATTAAAGTCGAGATGCTTAGGTGTAATGTGTTTTATTTTATTTTAAATTTGACTAGGATAAAAATTAGTATCTAAGGCAGTTGACATGTTTTTATTGATTTTTGAGAAAAATGATACCCCTCTAAAAATAATTTTGAACTGTGTGATGTGTATATATATGTGACTATTTTGAATCTTGTTATGGCATTAGGATTAGGGATATGATAATCATAGCTAATAATTGCATGAATCGAATAAGAAGTAGCTTGTGATGTGACCTTGTGCTATGTGTGTGTGAGATACTACTTAGTTCCCTTTGTGTATTGAATCCAGTACTTTCCTGGTTAGTCTTGCCTAGGTTGTTGGATAGTTTGTTAGCAAAGAATCATCATCCTCTCTTGAATTTAGTCCACTTTTAGCCTAAATAACCTTTCATATGTAAATAACTATCCCTTGATCCCTATTTTAAGCCTGTATAGCCTATTTTTCTTTTTACAACTTTCATCTTCCCATTCATGTTACAATTAACCTGTTTTGGCCCTGATTTACCTTAGACATTATGTACCTCAACTCAGGCAAATTGCCTAAGTTGAGGGTGGCTATCATAGGGGTGCATGATCTAAAGTGGGTACGAAGAAGGGTAAAATAAAAGAAAAAAATAAAGTAGGGCTAGATGTGGTAGAAAAAGAAAAATGTGAAAAATACAAAAAGAAAGAATAAAAGAAACCACATCCAACTTGAATATGCAATAAAATATAAAAAGGGAGAAATAAGGGTGGAATAAAAAGAAATTGGTTGATAAGTGGACCGCAAAGTAAGTATAGTGGCAATGAGGCTTAGCCACTAAAAATGTCCTTATGCACCATACTAGCCCCCAAGCCTATATTACAAGCCAAATAGAGTACTATAGTGATCCTAACTTGACTGTATGAAAATTAAGGTAAAGAAAATAAGGGCAAGCCTACGATATTTGATATGTATTGATTGGAACTTCTCTTATGAGTGTGAGTGTCTCTTGACGGTCTTTGAATTGACATGTATGATTTCATATGAGTGATTAGGACTTTTTTTCTGAGGACATATGGGTTGTATTGCTATTTGCTTACTTGTTTAGGCAGTGTAACTTGTACATATATATGGTACTGTTGTTGATATATTATAATATATTGATTCCCTTGTATCACATTGTTATGTTCATGTATACTCATAGTTGGCTTTGAAGTGTTGAAATGGGAAGGGATAATGTTATTGAGCTTAAAGTTGATGATTAACTACCTTAGATAGCTTAGAGTTCTCCTAGTGAAGCATTATTGTTTTGTTTATGTTGTGTTGCCTAAGCATGCAAATGTTCTAAGTTGAGGGTTTTAATATGATATGGTTTCAAACAACCTTTGATGCTTAAAATGATGAAAATCTATAAGTTGCTTAGGTACTTTTGTTAGACATGATCCGTGACAGCGCACACACAAGTGCACGTGGTTACCAAGTAATATAGTGGCCTTCAAAAAAGCCGAATATAGATCCCATGGGGACTTATGTTAAACAACTACCCAATTCTAGTTTAACAAATTAAGAAAGGTAACCAATAAAGTTTTGGAATTTTAAACTAAAAGCAAACTAAACTACTGTAGAAAAGCAATGACTTTGGACAATCAATGGATAGAGGCCCAGGGTTAAGGCTTAAGAACAATCATACTACGCTATTGAGCTTCATTCTTTAGATTGCATATCTTAGTTGTAGACTCGTAGGGTTAATCACATGATCATGTTCTCCTAACCTCTAACTGTTTACCTAATTTGGACATTACAACTACATCGTTGAGCGAGAATGTAATAATCCAATAAAGTGATTTAAATCTATCATTCTATATGTGATTCAAGCAAGGCTTCTAGGTACATTCCTGTCCTAGATGATAGTTCAAAATCCTTATTTTATAAAATATTATGAACCTTACTTTTCTTATCCCCATGTTCTATCTTCCTATTCCCCCCTCTTGAGATCATAAGGTCAACAATGAATATATTCTAAGGGTAGATAAGCCTTACAATATTTAAAACAAGGATAAACAAACAACCATAATGATAAGCAATTCAATAAACTTAATTCAAAATGAAAGTAGTCATGATCTTGGCCTTAACCCTGAAAAGGGATTTTAGCCTTTAACAAAAATATGCATCATCCAATTTCTTGGATTTATGATACAAACCATGAAAGAAACTAAAGTTAAGATAACAGAACCCTAAAGAATGTGTAGAGAAACCTCCAATTGTCCTAAAAACTAAGCTAATTGAGGCTAGATAACAAAACGTAGGTGCATAAATCCACCTAAGATCATCATCCTACACTTAAATCTACACTTAAAGCCTTGTTCGTTCTCCGACAACTCTTCATCTTAAGCACCAGAATCAAGGGAGACTACAACATTACTACTACAGTTAAGACACTCAATCAAATACTATTATGACTACACATATGACAAGTTTTATACTAAGCATGTCACATAAACTTGAAAGCTCAAGAATACTACTTCAAAATGAAACACCTAGACTTTGAACCTTTGAAAAACAACAACTTTTGGTATATTTGAGTTGGGTTCGACTTGGAGCTCTGAGTCATACCCTTGGTCACAATTCGAACCCTGATCCTCCTCCTTTTTTATCTCCTAGGCAGTATGTTAGGTTAGTATACTATCCTCCAAATAAAAATGCCATCCCTTGTTCCTAATCATGCATACAAGTCGTGCACTACTCAATCGTATAGAGTGAAGTATCCAAAATGAGTGGACTATTTTTGCTACGGATGGAGGTCACAATTGGGGAATTAGTCGTACCCTTGGTTATGACTCAAGGGTTCCCACTCATACCTATAATAGTGTGGTTAACCTAGGAGAGTCCTAGGGTACGAGTTAGGGTATCACTCGTACCCTAGGGTATGATTGCTCAAGGAACCATAAGGGGGAGTTGTACCCCTACATGGGCGAGCTTTTCAACTTTTAACCAAGGATATTTTGTTCATTTCCCATGCCTATCACCCTAAACCATCTCACTATATAAGGCATTGTATCCTTCTAAGTCTTTATTTGCAAGACTTATATATTCTAAAACACTCTAAAGGCTTCTTGGAGCAAGATTAGAAGCTAAGGTTTGGATGTGTTCATCTAGTGCCAAGGAAGAGACAAGATTGTTGGTTTGTCATCTTGTTTGAGGCATGTATCTCTTCCCCTCTTTAAATGTCTTTAAACCCATGTATTTTACACTTGGATTAATAAGTGTACATGGTGGTTTTGAAATTAAATGAAAAAATTTTTGTTACCTAATGATTATGAAGTTGAATCTTGCTTAGACTTATGTTTATATGTGATATTAAAGATGAATTACATGTGTGGGTGCTTTTTATAAGTGGATTAACATGAGGGTCTTGATTAACCCTAATCTTGATAATATATACCATGAAAATGGACTTATTGAAGGTATGCAATGAAGGCGTATGTGAAAATGTCTAAGTAAGTATTCTAGTCATATATTATTGATGTATTGAACTAGGGATATGGACAAATGAACATGGATGAATTATAACTGGTGTGTTAAAGGAACTTTGAACCTTATGTAATGAAATTGATAACTTTGATAGTTGGCTAATGAAAGGGTAAAGTCCTTAGATATAAAGATGAACTCAAATTGTGGGTTGAATCCAAGTGTGGTAAGAATATGGCATAGAATTGTTGAAAGGGTCTTAACGACCTTAACTTCTGTTGTATGTTGGATTAAGCGAAGGAGTTGGCCTATTGAGATGGTTGAGTAATGAAGGCTCCCATAAGGACTATGTGGTCATGTATAGTGTTGAAATGGCTAGAATGGTTAAAGTCCCTTGCAAAATGATTATTTCTTGAGGTTAAAGTCTTGTGCTTAAAAAGATTTCTTACGGTCAAAGCAGCTCGCGGAAGGAAATAACTTGTGGTTAAAGTCCAAATGAGATATATGGTTAGTGTCCCTTGTCTAATAAGTGGGCATGAGGTTGGAGTCCCTTGCCTAGATTATGGTGTTTGTGGTTAGAGTCCCTTGTTTATGCTAATGTATATGTGGTTAAAGTCATTGATTAATGAATGAGTGCTTGAAGCATGATTGATTAGACTTATCCCTTTCAATAGAATGTGATATACCTATACGCATGGATAAGTGTATCAATATGATGAATTGTGATATATTAACTTGTTATTGATGGATGATGTTCTTTTATAACTTATCCTTGAGTTACATGCTACCATTCCAACTAATTACCGTCTTTGGGTGCTAGTCCCCATGCAATATAGAGGTCGGAGCACTTCTTCTCTTCCCGTGCAGTGACTAGGCAATTGAAGAAGCTCGTCCATTAACTTGAAGTGGTGAGCTTTCTTACTTTAGAATACATGTGCCTCTTGGTCTCTTATCTTTAGACTTAGTCTCTATAAAACTTGGTTTGGCTATTTTTGGGGGCTTGTCCCGACATATACATTTATTGACTTTAGTTTTGTATAGAGGTATTGTGAAAAATTGTAAACTTGGGTGTGAGTTGGTTATCATGAATCAAATATTAACTTATGATATTATTTCCACAATCTTAACTTGTGAGTCGGACTTCCTTCAGTTCCTATTGTATGTGATATGCTTGGGTCAGGTTATTGGGGCGGCATCCGATTCATGTGAGCTTGGGGTGCCTATACGACATGGCTCGAGTTCTGGGTCGTGTCATGTTTGTATTAGAGCCTAGGTTCATGGTCAGTTGGATGTTCATAATACCGTATCAAGTAGAGTCTATTTTATGGATGTGACGAGCATCACACTTGTAAAAGAGAAGCTATAAGACATTTTAGGAAATATTTCCCTTTCTTGTGTTTCTATATAAGGCTATAGAGTCTAAGGTCTTGGATTCTTCTGATTTTTCTTTTCTATCTTTTCAATCATGCCTCCAAGGAGATTTGGGGCTTAGGCAAACCCTTCTGAGGACCCTATGGATGAAGCTCGTCCAACTTTTGGAGTTCAGACCCAGGCTAAGGCTGCGGTATTCAATCATCTTCATGGGGTTCCACTTATCCCCACTAGCCCCGACTATGAGAGTGACCCTCCTATTTCATCACCTCATAGAGTTGCTACTAGGGTAGAGTTTCATCGCTCCATCAATCTCTTGACTCACTTGGTAGCCTCTCAAGTGAAGCATGGTAATCCGACTACCATTTCTTCTGAGGCCACAAAGAGTTGGCCAATTATGAGTTTGATACCTCTTATGTTCTTCAGTACGAAGGTTGAGGAAGATTCTCAAGGCTTCATTGATAAAATGGAGAAAAAAATTTGAATCAAACATACTTTAAAAATTGAGGTCGTGGAGTTAGCCTCCTGCCAATTGAAGGGTATTGTGTACCAATGGTACAAAAGTTTGAAGTTGTCTAGAGGTGTTGATGCTAGTCTTGCTTGGTGGGGAGATTTCTCTGAGGCTTTCCTTGACTGCTTCTTTCCTCAAGAGTTAAGGAAGGCTAAGGTGGAAGAGTTCATGAACCTAAAGAAAGGGAGAATGTTCGTACAAGAGTATGCCTTAAAATTCCATTAATTGTCAAGGTATGCTCCCGAGATGGTTTCTAGCATGAGGGCTAGAATGTGTAAGTTTGTCTTGGGATTGTCTCATGAGTTAGTTCTCGATATAAAGGAGGCCTTGTTGATTGAGAACATGGATATTTCTAGGTTGATTATTGATATGCCCAAATTACACCTCTCTTACGAGAGAGTAAGCGATCGCTATCAAATATAGATAGGGAATATTGTGTTCACTAAGTATTATGACTGTTATTAGACTATTGATCTAAGGTTCCTAAGTAAAAGGGGTTTTGTATGTGTTAATAATATTCTTTCGTATTTTTATAACAGAAGGTCAAGCTAATGAGAGCTAATGTAGATGTAATTTTAAAGAGAATGAATTAACTAGAGTTATGCTCACCAAAATGTTCAAACAGTTAGGGTTGTGAAGTTGTGCTTGAATTCTAACTTATGTATTCAATTGCAAGAATTATTGAATTCTAAGAATTACCCACATGTTTCTCAACCTAATGAGTGTTTCACCCTTTACTTCTCTCAAACTTAAAGGATTCCTGCATTATTCAATAACACTCTTATGAGGGTTGATCCTGTTAAGGCATCAACCCGTTAACCCAAAGGGTAAACCTATGGAGTTCATGTGAATCACTTTTTTTCCCACCACTTACTTTCTAGTCAAACAAGTGGTGTTCATGGGCTCACTTCTCAAGTTTGCAACCAAGAGATGTCATTATAATGAAGAAAGATTCATGCAATTTTGATAGATGTTAGAAATCAAACCGATTGACAACCCCAAAATAGTTCTATACATCAAAGCTCACATAACCCTAGTTATGGTAGTTTAGCTACTCATCTCCATATAAGAAATCAAAGATATATTGATGTTCATAAATGGCTTCAAGAGAGTACTTACAAAAGTCACAATATTATTCTTCTCAATCTTCAATGGAAAATATAAAAACTAATAATCAGATCTCAATCTCTTGATTCAAATCTCAATGAAAAGTGTTACACGGCTCTCAATAGAGGAGAAAGTATGAAACTAATGACAAAAGATACGGAATAAACCCTAATGCTTGGTATTTATATATTTCCAGAACTGGAACTTTAAATTTAAACTCGGAGTTGCCGCTTTATGCTCGACGGGTCGAGCAATGGTTCATTGTTGAGGTGACAGTCCATCGCCTACGCCATCGCTGGAGCTCCAGTGAGTCTATGTTCTGCTTTTGGGCTATGGGTAGGATGATGGTTCATCTCAATACTGATCATACGTCACCTGGTCTGTCGTGCAACTTCCAATGGGTATGCATTCTGTTTCCTGGAGTCGGTTTAGACCGACGGTTCATCACATAGCTGATGGCCCATAACCTGGACCGTCGCAAGATGTCCAGTATGTCTGTCTTCTGTTATTGGGCGACGTTTCTAGCTGACGGTTAGTCACAAGGTAGACATCCTGTCGCCTAAGCCATCGCTGATCATTTCTCCTTTGTTTTGACCAGTTTATCCATGTTGATCCTCATACTCAGTTCTTATCATGAAAACACTAAAATACCTTGTTAAATATAACAGCAGTTGCTTGAAAAAACACAATTATCCTAACAAAAAGGTCCAAAATGGTACGTTAAAAGTTGTGACATCAACACCCTCAAGTTAAGGCAATTGCTTATCCTTAAGAAACTCAGCACCAAACCATAAATATGAACAACATGATGACTGGCATTTGCTTCTGAACAAGTTTTCACACAACCATTCACGTGTCATCCAAATCATATAGTTTAACATGTCAGACTCCATAACCGACATTATTTCAAATTCAATTCATCTCTACACATATGGATACAAGTATCTACAAAAATCATCTAAATTAATAATAACTCAGATTACCCTCATAGTTAAGGAGATCCACCACTCAAAATATTTTGAGGATACAACTCAAAATCCTCTCACTCATCAAAGAATTACTAACATAGCACAAGTACCCACAGGCTTGCCTTTATCATCCAATGTCTCCCTTAGGGCTGCATTCTAAGATCAAATAGGTCTTTTCTAGGATAGTAATGAGGTATCTGGCTAGGTCAAGAAGGAATTTTGGGCAAAAGTGACTATGAACTAAACTTTAACTCTCTTTCCCTTCAACTTCTACTCATCAATGCCATTACTTTGCTAAGTCACTAGCCCTTTTCTCATTCATTTATGCTTCACCACAACAAACACCCATTTTTTAAATATATATTTACAATAGGAATCAGCCACCATTAACTTAGGTTGATGCCAAAGTCAAGGTGCACATTGTATTAACTAGACCAGGGCCAAATTCTCTAATTTAAGTTCTACACCAATCGTCAATTAGGCAGTTAACAACCCTACAATAGCCACCATCAACTTAGGTGCTTTAACTTAGTTTTAGTACACATTACCCATTTCTAGGCCTGGGCCAGATCTAGGAGTTAACAGCCAAAAGAGAGTTAACTAGAATACTGGGTGATAAAGAAAAAAAATCTACGAAGGCTCAAAGAAGGGTTCAAACATAGAGAATTATTTTAGGTGGGGTTATTTTGGCTAAGTGGACTAACAGCACAAGGTGGCCTACTATCACTTCTTATCCCATCAACCACAGAATAATATCAAATGAACCAGGCAAGTTCTAGGTACTATACTATGTCATAACTAATACAAAGTACTCGCACACACAGTGGCAACTGAGTCAAACTCATTCAACTGTTCTTCAGATATGCTTTATATGTCATGTGAATTTACAGATTAATGCCAACTACAGAACCACTAACAGTTAATCACATATATTAGGAGACAAAAGTAAATAATCAAATAGAAATAGTCATAGCTTGATGCCACCATCATTCATCATTCATATTAAAAACAAGGTACAAACACAAACAACACTTTTATTTCATATACTAATATCAGTAACATAACAAGACTTGAAAGCAATAAAAATGATAATTAAACCTAGACATGTCAATTCTCTCCTAGATAGCACATGGTAGGGTTAAGAATATTGGTAACACAACCCCCTATGGTATAATCACATCCCACCCCCACAGAAAAATAATGTTTTTTCCTCAATGCATATAATTTTAAGTATAAAGGAGGGGAAATACTTATGGTGCCTCTTATTTATCTAAGGCATCTATGAAGTATGGTGAGGTTGTTGTGTCCTCACCCAGTTCTATATTGACTCCCATGGTGGTGGGAGTACTCATAATCTCACCTTTCAAAATCAGAGGTACCACATCTCCAGCAGGATTTACAGTTTGCCTCCTAGCTGGGGAAGAACTGGTAGACACTCCAAATACTTCATTCTCTACTCTCTTCCTTCTTCTCTCTTCATCTTTCCTTGATTTTCTTCTTGCTTTCTTTATTTCATGATTCTCTCAATCCTATGGAGACACTTCTTCAAGCCTCTTTCTTTTAGCAGCTTTCCGTGGAGCTTTTTCATCAGTCTCTACTACTTTCTTACCCTTATCTTTAATCGGTCGGCCCATTAAGTTAACAAGACCTTTATCTTCATCACTTTCGATCTAGAATGGAGAAATATAGGCTGATGTGGTTGCTGATTCGTCTTGTCAACATCAGCCTGAATTTGCTTAAATTCTTCCATTAATTTTTCAAAATCTAGAATGGACATGGCATCCAGCTTCTTGTTGATTCGCTTCTCCATGTTGTCCATTCTTAGCTGCATGTCCCTGAAAGGCTTCACTGCTTCCTCCATAATTCTTTCACCGAAGGGTTTGAAATCTGCTCCCTATATATCCAACTGCTTTTCTAACCTTTTTTATGCTCGGACTGTCTTTACAAAGTTTTATTGGTTTAGACTATACTCAAAATATTAGGGTGGAACTGATGCAGAGTCTGTGGTCCCACCCATAGGAATTAAAGCTAAACCTATAGATGTGGTCGAAGGCAGGTACGTAACAAGAGGTAGTGGCATACCTGAAGAAAATTCTGATGAGTCAAGAATTGGTACCGATTGAGTTTGTTGAGCTTGGGGTCTGTTGATTAGCATGTCAAACTTTGAGTTATCTCTACTCTTTTCAATATTCTTCTTGTGTATTTCCTGGATCGTATTATCTATTCCACTGATCAAAGGTACCTTCGCCTATTTGCACAATTCTGTGATAAGGCATGGAAATGGTAGTGCAGTCTAAGTCTTGTAAGCACGGTAAAATAAATCATCAGAAATGATATGGCCAAAATCCACTGTCAACCCCTCAGTCAAAGCAGCAATAATCACAGCTCTAGTTAGTTCTAGGTGGCTATCATCGCCTGTTGGCATCAACCTCAGCCTAGCAATTGCCTACCAGAACTTGGCCCTAAAGCTTAGGGACGACTTCGATATATTTTTGCGGGGGTTGTATAGCCATGCAGGCTCTCCTCCATCTTTCAATATTTTGGCTAACCACAGCTTTGCTGAGTTCGTGTGAACAACTGATGCTCCAAGTACAATATTGCACCTGGTATCTGATATTCAGCCCCGAATAAGAATCTATTCAATGTACGCTCTGAGATGTCTATGTTAACTCCACGAACTGGAACTGTGTCTAGCTTGTTCATGTCAGCAGCTGACTTGCCTGGGGGATAATTCTTCTCCAGCAATGTCAAGTAATTGGCAAAAAACTCACGTACCATGTTCGATTGATAGGATCCCAGTCGTCTTCTCATCCATGCCAACTCATATTCATTGAATCGGCTTTCAAGTTCTGGGTACTCGGGCAAGTTTGTTGTCATAATCTGATGTTTTTCAAAAATAGACATCTTTATGGCTACCCTATCTATTAGTGCCTACACTTTGTAGAAATTCTCTTGAGAACCCTCAACCTACCATCTTATAGCTTCCCGCACTTGTGGATCCTTGTGCCAAACCTAATTTGGGTTCACTTGTTCTAGACTCTCCTCTTGGACGGGGTTAGATACTTCAACCCCTTTCTTAACTGGAGTTAAACTTGAGATGTTTTTGCTACTGCTTTCACCCTCTTCTTCAGACTAGAAGGATGAAGAAATAACCTGACAATTACATCGGGTGTAGTATACCGAGGAATCTGCATTGTGTGATAGCCTTTGTCTAGCCCCTTGGCCCTACCTCTACCTATGGTGAGTGGTAATTTATTTTTCATGATTCCTACAAGTGAAATGTTAATCAGTTCACAAACTTAAACCTGAAGACAGGAAAAATTATAGACCAACGACGGTTAGGGCGATGGTCTGTTGGGCCGATGGTTCATCAACCCAACCCATCGGGGTCATTCCAGTAACATTAATTCTGAGAAAGTGGCGATGGTTTCAGGCAATGGGTCATCGGGTATTTGATGGTCTGTTGCTCTACCTTCGCCTACCATTTTCACTTTCAGGCTTTATTTTGGCATTTTATCAAACACCTTGCATACAATTCCATTAAGGACGATTTTTATGGAATTTTTATCAATAGTATATCCCCATATTTTGCCATCTTTGGTCCATGGGTTACTCAGATTCACCCAAGATAATGTTTGCTAAGTATCAAATTAGTTCAGGCTACACATAAAACCAAATCAAAATATAAAGAAGCATTTCAATATTCACAAACTTCACATAGTTTCTTTGTTCTCAGAGATGAATAAAATGTAGACAACAAAATGATCATACCTGAATACTGCAATACTTGAACAATATCCTCCTTTGCACTCTAACTACTGGACATAAGTTGTAACGACCCAATTTTTTTGTGGAACTAAAACATCACATGGTGCTTATGATCTTAAAGGACCAAAAGCTAAACCTCTACTGATATCTGTACCTGAACACTGCATAATATAGATAATAAATGCAGAAACTGGCCATAAGGTTTAAAAATTTGAAAAGACTCAAAATTTAAAACTGAATACTAATACATCTGTCCAAAAAGCCTCTAAACTGTCTGAACTATAGAGTTGATGGGACATGTCCCCAACTAACTCTGTCTACTAAGAATAAACTAAGTTTGATATGATAATAATAAGAATAAGGATCATCCTCGACTGAAGAGGACTCACTACTATGTCTACTGCTGCTGATTGGGACTGAGCTGGTAAGGGTACTCTAGATCTCATGCCTCTGAACCTTTCGCATCAAATAAAACACCATAGCACAAATGCGTCAGTATGGGAATGTACCAAGTATGAAGATGAGGTAAGGATAAATACAAAGGCTTATGCATAAACAATTACTTAACTGAATAATCATGAGAATACTGAATGAGGACATATGCATGAATACACAACCATAACTGAAAACATCACAACTCAAAGTACTGAAACTCAGATAATAATTTACTATTATCGAAACTCACTACTAATGCCTGAGATACTGAATAACTGAATATACTTATATCAATGACTGAAAGCTAAGCTTCCTACTCTCGACTGACTGCATCGGAGAGCAAAACACTCTAACGGATGATTCCAAAATCTACTATCAATGATAAAAAATATTATATCTGAGATTAAACCTATCTAGTGGAAGATCTCTGAATCTGATAATAAGAATACTCAACTGAATCTGAGATTGAGTCAACCCTATCTAGCGGGTGATCTCGGGATCTGATAATGAGATTCCTCAACTGAATCTGAGACTGAGATCAATCCTATCTAGTGGGTGATCTCTAGATCTGATAATGAGATTACTTAACTGAATCTGAAACTGTGATCAAGGCTATCTAGTGGGTGATCTTGAGATCAGATAATGAGATTACTTAACTAAATCTGAGTCTGAGATCAAGCCTATCTAGCGGGTGATCTCTGGATCTGATAATAAATTACTCAACTAAATCTGAGACTGAGATTAATCCTATCTAGCGGGTGATCTCTGGATCTAATAATGAGATTACTCAACTAAATCTGAGACTGAGATTAAGCCTATCTAGCGGGTGATCTCTGGATCTGATAATAAGAATACTCAACTAAATCTAAGACTGAGATCAAGCCAATCTAGCAGGTGATCTTGGGATCTAGTAATGAGATTCCTCAATAACTTTATGTGGGACCATACCTACCTAGTGGGTGGCCCATGAATCAATGGAACTATCTAAGTTCTTCACTGAGATAGATGACTATATTTATCAATCCTAATTTCTGAGTTCTTTTCTGAAGACTGATACTGAAACTGTAACTGTAAGAATGCTCACTTAACTGACATGCCCCAAATTTGAACTGGTGGGGTCCAACCTAGAACCCCAGCTGGAAAGGTGTCAATATCATGCCACGAGTAAAGACACCTCTGGTCAAGCCTCTCTAACAGGTGACCCTCGCAGAAAGTCAAGCCTATATAGCAGGTGATAAGCCTTTTCTAATGGGTGACTCCTATAGTAACCATTCTTGAATTATCAAGACCATGGACATTCATTAACCATCACAATCACTAAAGCATCTCTTCAAGCATTTAGAAATTATAAACATGTGATAGTATAGGGAGACATGATATTGGCTCATACTCAATTCAACAAGGTCTTGCATCAAACAGTTAGCATGTATTAAAGTTTTAGCATGTATCTAAGAGCACATAATTGGGGAATTTCATGCTATCGTGTCATGATTCATTCACTAAGTCTTAAACACTTGGCATGAATGGGCTTGTACACAATTGGGGATTTCTAGTCAACACGCTATAATGGCTCTAATTCCTTTACATGAGAATTTTATCAAACATATGGGGAGCATGCTTTTATTATTCAACAATTTCTACACTTAATTGATATGAACACATCACTTAGCAAGAAACTTGAATAGGGTTTATCATGACCATCACATGAATATCACATACTAGGGTTAAAGCTTGAAACCTTGTAAACAAACATGAGTCAAAACTCAATAATAGCATGAACATTAATTTCAACTCATATAAATCGTGAAAACTCATAAACATAAGATATTTGAAATTTAGAAAAGGGTTCTTGAGCTTCTTTAATGAAAAGGACCCAAGAATCAACATCTGCATACCTTAGGAACCTCTTTCTTGAAGGATCTTGGAGAGATTCTTGATTGTTTGATTTCTCGTAATTTTTCTTGAAGAAGAAATAAGGGTTTTGATTTTGTATAAACCCTATTTTTTTATGTTAAAGATGAAGAATGAAATTATGAGATCTTGATCGGATATAAATGGGGCTGAAAAGAGTGGTAAAAATACCAAAAACCCCTTCTAAAATTGAGCTAAAAATGTTGAATGGGGTCTGCGATGTTCAAAGTAATGATCCGTCGCTCAACCTGATGATCGTCGGATTGTCCGTCTCACAGCAGTCAGCAAAATAATACGCTGCCTCAATGTGACGGTCTCAGCGATGGTCCTTCGCAAATTCAATGATCCATCGGATCGTCCGTCGCACGTTGGCTAGAACGAGGGCACACTGCCTCAGCACGACAGTCCATCACAGCCTCAATGGTCCGTTATCCTGGCAGTCGCACTTGGGCCCAAAAAGGGAGTCACTACCTTGGTTGCGATGGTCTGGGCGATGGTCCATCGCAAGCTCAACGGTTCTTCAATCTGGCCGTCGCACCTGGGCATTTCCGACTACTTTCTGTAAAACAGCCATAACTTCCTCATCCGATGTTGGATTTTGATGAAATTAGTATCGATGGAAAGATTATTCAATGATCTACATGGTAAAAGTCAATATTAGGGAAATTATAAACGTTTCAAATTATTTCTCACTTGGGAAGGAACTTCTCAATCTTTTAAGATCGAATTTACACTTCACTTGACATGCTCAAAGGCTCAGACTACGAGAGTATTTTGTAGGGTCTTACAATATCTCCGCTTGGAAACATTCATCCTTGAATATCGCTTGATAGGCTAAGAATACTGATCAACTGAACTTACTCAAGGAACGAGAGCATCTCAACACATGACTATGCAACTGGAACCACTGATACTCTGAGTTCTCATACTGAACATGCATCTCATATGCATGGAATACTCGATTAAAGCTACTCATAAGCTGAATTTTCACAATAGAAATGCATATCTAATGCATGGACATCATAACTGAGTTGATCTCATGAATGCATGACTAAATACACTAAAAATTTTAACTCTTTCTACTGAACTTGCATATCTAATGCATGAATGTGTGACTGAACTAACTCAATGATAATAACTTATGTTAACTTCATTAGGAGAGTCTGAACATGCAAATGAATGAGTCTAAGGACATGAAATCATCGTGATATCATGGGCTATCTCCCCCTTGGGACTCTATATCCCTCTAAAAATACTTCACTAAAAATACTAGGGCGGTGCATGGGGCACCTATGAACTGGGTCATGATTGACCGTCTGAGATCTGAAACTAATACATGACTCACGCTGACATATAAGCTCAAAATAGGAGAAAAGGATCTAACAATGCATATCATAAATATGAAGGAATCATAACATACCCAAATCTATATTAGGGAACCTTTCCTGATCATAGTGGATTTAAAGCACATAGAATCTATTCTGAGCTGGCCACTATTGGCACTGTAAGGGGCACCCTGCTGAAGAAACTCTCTACCCGTCAAAGCTAGAAATCTACATTCTCTCATTCTGTGGCCTGGCCTACCACACCCAAAGCACATATCACTACTGGCTCTACACACACCTAGGTGGCTCTTGCCACACTCTCCATAAGGCAGATAGGTACGAACACCACTAGCACTACTCTACGCTTTAGGGCCTGGTGCCCCATCATAATTGACATCCCCAAACTTTTGTGTGGGTACACTACCTGAGGATAGAGCTGGGACTGAAAACTTCTGACTATGCTGAAAACAGCTACCGCCCTGGGATCCTGCCTGAGAGAAACCATGACTACCTGTTCTGGCTCTCTTACTTACTTTCTCTCTATCTTTTGCCTTATCTGCCTTAATCTGATGCGCATGCATCATTAGTCTAGCAAGGTCCATATCTCTATTGATCATGGAATCCCTACACTCCTTCAACACTAACTCGGATACACCAGTCACAAACCTACTCATACTCGCTCTAGGGCCAGCTATCAAGTCCGGAGCATATTTAGCTAACTAGTTGAACAACTTAAGACAATACTCTTTCACTGTCATAGAGCCTTGCCTTAGGTTCATGAACTCTTCTAAATTAGCATCTCTCTCTCATCTCTAATGGGAAAAACTTATCTAGAAAGGCATCCTAAGATTCTTGCAAAGTCACAAGAGTTGCATTCTCCCCTCTACCCTTCTTCCACATCACTACCCAATCACGAGCAATATCCTTTAGCCTATATGATGCTAACTCTACACTCTCCTCCTCAGAAACATACATAATCTGGGTGATCTTTCTTACCTCCACAAGATAAAGTTGTGGGTCCTCACCTGCTACTGCCCCAAGGAATTCTGGCGAGCTCATTCTCATGAAATCTATAATTCTGGCTGTGGCTGAACCCCCATCATGCTAGGGTGGGGCCACAGCCTGATGGTTAACCTGAACATTAGTCACAACTTTGGCTAGCACCTGAAAAGCTACCCGAAACTCAGCATGTGACACATTCTCATTCTCAAAATCTATTGGCTGAGGTGGCTGGTCATCAACCTATGGGCATTATCTCTGTGAGGAGGCATACGTTGTACATGGAATAAAGAGGTAGATTAGATTGAGGATCAACTTGCGCTCATGCTCACTCTCACAACATGAATACTGAAAGAAGGCAAACTACTCCTAAAATATCTAATAGTGTTTTGAACATAAATGTGGTGCACATCACACCCACGCACAAGACTCTACTAGATACGGCTTTTCAGAATCACTAGGATACTATTGAACCTTAGACTCTGATACCAAATTTGTCGCAACCCAACTTTTTATGGAACTAAAATGTCACACGGTGCTTGTGATTCTGAAGGACCATAAGCTAACCCTCTACTGATATACTGCATAATATATATAATAAATGCAGAAACTGGCCATAAGATTCAAAAATTTGAAAAGACTCAAAATTTAAAACTGAATACTAATACATCTGTCCAAAAAGCCTCTAAATTGTCTGAACTATAGAGTTGATGGGACATGTCCCCAACTAACTCTGTCTACTAAGAATAAACTATGTTTGATATGATAATAACAAGAATAAGGATCATCCTCGACTGAAGAGGACTCGCTACTGTGTCTACTGCTGCTGATTGGGACTGAGCTGGTAAGGGTACTCTAGATCTCATGCCTCTGAACCTATCGCATCAAATAAAACACCATAGCACAAATGCATCAGTATGGGAATGTACCAAGTATGAAGATGAGGTAAGGATAAATACAAAGGCTTATGCATAAACAATTACTTAACTGAATAATCATGAGAATACTGAATGAGGACATATGCATGAATGCACAACCATAACTGAAAACATCACAACTCAAAGTACTGAAACTTGAATACTACTTTACTATAATCTAAACTAACTACTAATGCCTGAGATATTGAATAACTGAATCTACTCATATCAATGACTGAAAGCTGAGCTTTCTACTCTCAACTGACTGCATCAGAGATCAAACCTCTCTAACGGGTGATTCTAGAATCTACTATCAATGATAAGAAAATATTATATCTGAGATCAAACCTATCTATCGAAAGATCTCTGGATCTGATAATAAGAATACTCTACTGAATCAGATAATAAGATCAGGCCTATCTAATGGGTGATCTCGGGACCTAATAATAAGATTCCTCAACAGAATCTGAGATTGATATCAAGCCTATCTAGAGGGTGATCTCTGGACCTGATAATGAGATTACAAAATTAAATCTGAGACTGAGATCAAGCCTATCTAGCGGGTGATCTCAGGATCTGATAATGAGATTCCTCAACTAAATCTGAGACTGAGATCAAGCCTATCTAGCGGGTGATCTTTGGATCTAATAATAAGATTACTCAAATGAATCTGAGATTGAGATCAAGCCTATCTAACGGGTGATCTATGGATCTGATAATGAGATTACTTTATTGAATCTGAGACTGAGATCAAGCCTATCTAGTGGGTAATCTCTGGATCTAATAATAAGAATACTCAACTAAATCTGAGACTGAGATCAAGCCTATCTAGTAGGTGATCTCGGGATATGGTAATGAGATTCCTCAATAACTTTATGTGGGACCATGCCTATCTAGTGGGTCGCCCATAAATCAATGGAACTATCTGAGTTCCTCACTGAGATTGATGACTATATTTGACAGTCTTGATTTTTGAGTTCTTTTCTAAAGACTGATACTAAAACTGTAACTGTAGGAGTGCTCACTTAACTGACATGCCCCAAATCTAAACTGGTGGGGTCCAACCTATAAAGCTAGATGGAAGGGTATTAATACCGTACCATGGGTAAATACCTCTCAGGTCAAGCCTCGCTAATAGGTGACCCTCCTAAGAAGAAGCCTATCTAGCGGGTGACAAACCTTTTTTAATGGGTGACTCCTGCATCCTGCACTGGCTACAGAGTTCTAGAGTTTAGGGATTTCTCCTAACGACGCTACCTCTCTAATAGGGAGCCGTCATTCCTGCACTCACTCGGTGGTAGCTCCTACACCCAACTGAAAGACTCTAAACTGATTCTCAACTTAAACTGAACTTAAAATGAGTTGAATCTAATACTGATCATGTTTTTCAAATGATCTAAATGAGTTAACCTGAATTCACTTGGTTTCATATCTAACGAAATACTGCTGAATCTCGTCATCTGACTAAATGATACAGAGCTCGAGATAGATTACTCGAATACTACTAGAACTGAACTGAACACTTGAATACTACTAGGTCCGAGCTGTGTACTAAACTAGGGCTAGAATAGTAGCGATACAGAGATTATTAAGATTACTTAAGTTCTGCATCTATCTGAGAGTACAGAGTTCTATAACTCACTGAGTTATGAGAATCATGGCTTGACTGAGATTATTGTAAAAATTGACACTGGCTCTAAACTACAGCTAAATTGTCGGGTATAAATACCCCCTGGAATCAATAACATAAAAGTAAAGCATAACCATTCTTTAATTATCAAGACCATGGACATTCCTTCACCATCACAATCACTAAAGCATCTCTTCAAGCATTTAGAAATCATAAAAATGTGATAGTATAGGGAGACATGTTATTGGCTCATACTCTACTCAACAAGGTCTTGCATCAAACACTTAGCATATATTAAAGTCTTAGAATGTATCGAAGAGCACATAATTAGGGAATTTCATGTTATCGTGTCATAATTCATTCCCTAAGGCTTTTCAACAAACACTTGGCATGCATACGATTGTACACAATTGGGGATTTCTAGTCAACATGCTACAATGGTTCTAATTCTTTCACTTAAGCATTTTATCAGACATATGGGGAGCAAGCTTTGCTTATTCAACAATTTCTAAACTTAATTGACATGAACACATCACTTAGTAAGAAACTTGAAGAGGTTTTATCATGACCATCGCATTAATATCACATACTAGGGTAAAAGCTTGATAACCTTGTAAACAAACATAAATCAAAGCTCAATAATAGCATGAACATCAATTTTAACTCATATAAATCATGAAAACTTATAAACATAAGATCTTTGAAATTTAGAAAAAGGTTCTTGAGCTTTTTGGAAGAAAGGGACCTAAGAATCAACATCTGCATACCTTAGGAAACTCTTTCTTAAAGGCTCTTGGAGAGATTCTTGATTTCTTGATTTCTCTTGATTTTTCTTGAAGAAAAAAGAAGGGTTTTGATTTTGTAGAAACTCTAGTTTTTGATGTTAAAAATAAAGAATGAAATTGTGAGCCTTGATCAGATATAAATAGGGGCTGAAAAGAGTGGGAAAAAAACCAAAAAGCCCTTTTAAAATTGAGCTAAAAATGCTGAACGGGGTCTGCGACGGTCCGTCGCTCAACCTGATGGTCCGTCAGATCATCCATTGCACATTAGTCAGAAAAATAATACACTGCCTCGATGCGATTGTCTCAGCGATGGTCCGTCATAAATCCGATGGTCTGTCGGATTGTCTGTCGTACGTTAGCCAGGATAAGGCCACACTTCCTCAGCGCAACGGTCCCAGCGATGGTCCGTTGCAGCCTCGATGTTCCATTATCCTGGCTGCCATACGTAGGCTAGAAAAGGGAGTCACTTTCTTGGTTACAATGGTCTAGACGATGGTTCATCGCAAGTTCGACGGTCCGTTAACCCGGCCATCGTACCTGGGTGGTTTCGACTGCTTTCGGTAAAACGGCCATAACTTCCTCGTCCGATGTAGAATTTTGATGAAATTGGTATCGATGGAAAGCTTATTCAATTCTCTACATGACAAAAATTTGATTCTAGGGAAATTTTTCATAGTTCAAATTATTTCTCACTTGGGAAGGCACTTCTTAATGTTTTAGGAACATATTTACGCTTTACTTGACATTCTCTAAGGCTCAACCTCACATCCACTGTCTCATGCCAGTTCAAATTAAGCTGCTTCAGTGCCCACAGTTCTTTATTCTATAGTTCAATCGGCAAATGACACTCCTTGACATAAACCAATTGGTATGGTGACATGCCAGTTAGTGTCTTGAAAGCCGTTCGATATGCCTATAAGGCATCATCCAGCTTCTTAGACCAATCTTTCCTGCTAGCATTTATAGTCTTGGAAAGGATATCTTTAATTTCCCAATTAGAGATCTCCACCTTGCCACTTTTCTGTGGGTGGTATGGAGTAGCCACCTTATGCTGTTTGACTCTATATTTTGCCAAGGCAGCTCTAAATATCTTGTTGTAAAAGTGTAATCCTCCATTGCTTATGATGATACGTGGTACCCAAAAGCGAGAGAAGATATTTCTTTTTAAGAATGGAACAACCCATTTTTCTTCATTATCCACCAGTGCCACTGCCTCAACCCATTTCGACACGTAGTCAAGGGCCACTAATATGTAATTCATCCCAAATAAGCTCACTAAGGGCTCCATGAAGTTAATGCCCCAGACATCAAATAATTTTACCTCCAACATTTTAGACATTGGTATCTCATGGTGCTTTGAAATGGACCCTTGCCTTTGATATTGGTCACACCTCTTCACGAACTTGTAGGCATCTTTAAACAAAGAGGGCTAATAATAGACACTCTGAAGCACTTTTCTTACAGTCCGATCACCTGCATGGTGACCTCCCAGTGGGGAAGCATGACTCACTTCCAGTATACTTAACATATCTACTTCTGGGATGCACCATCTAATAATACCATCCACATATCGCCGAAAAAAATATGGCTCATCCCAGAAGTAATGGGTAACATCATGGAGAAACTTTTTCCTTTGATGAAAGGAAAGATTCTCTGGTATTACCTCGCTCACCACATAATTTGAAAAATTAGCATACCAAGGTATTTTTCCCATAATAGCAGCCAAGATTTCCTCATCTGGAAATGTATTATTGATCTCAAATTCATCTCTAACTGCTTGTTCACTTTCCAACTTGGACAGATGATCCGCAACTTGGTTTTTGCAATCCCTTATATCTTTGACTTCAAAGTCAAATTCTTAAAGTAGAAGCACCCATCTGATTAACCTTTGTTTTGCATCATTTTTCGCCATCAAATATCTCAAAGCTGCTTGGTCAGTATGGACTACCCACCTTGGTTCCTAGTAAATAAGCTCGAAACTTCTTAAAAGCATAAGCTACTGCGAGAAGTTCCTATTCTGTGATGATGTAGTTCTTTTGAGCTCCATTCAGTGCTTTGTTGACATAATAAATTGGATAAAACAATTTGTCTTTCTTTTGTCCCAACACAGCTCCAAGGGCAACACCACTTGCATTGCACATCATTTTAAATGGTATTAACTAATACGTTGCAACAATAATAGGAGAATCAACTAGCTTCTCTTTAAGGCATTCAAATGCCTTCAAGAAATCATCATCAAAGGAGAATTTAAATTCCTTCTCAAAAAGTTTGTAAAGGGGAATTGCAATCTTTAAGAAGTCTTTTATAAACCTCCTATAGAAGGAAGCATGACCAAGGAAACTTCGCACCCCCTTCACTGAAATAGGAGGTGGAAGGTTCTCTATAACCCCAACTTCAGCTCGATCAACTTTAATCTCCTTTGCTGAAATTTTCTGATCGAGAACAATGCCCTCTTTCACCATGAAGTGGAATTTCTCCAAATTAAGCACAAAATTGTACTCCTCACACCGCTATAAGGCCCTACTTAGATTCAGTAAGCAAAGCTCAAAAGAATCACCAAAAATTGAGAAATCATCCATAAATACCTCTAAGGTGTCTTCAACCATATCAGAGAATATCGATATCATGCACCGTTAAAAAGTTGCAGGTGCATTACACAACCCGAAAGGCATCCTCTTGAAAGAAAATATGACATATGCGCACATAAATGTCATCTTATCCTAATCTTCAGGAGCAATAGAAATCTGGTTGTAACCAAAATACCCATCTAAGAAGCAGTACCAACCTCTTCCCACTAGCTGATCAAGCATCTAATCCATGAAAGGCATGGGAAAGTGGTTCTTCAGTGTCCAAGAGTTGAGTTTTCTATAATCCATACACACACTCTACCCAGTAATAGGCTTGAGTGGGATCAACTTGTTCTTCTCATTAGCCACAACTGTCATATCCCCTTTTTTGGGTACGCATTGAATAGGACTTACCCACTTACTATCTAAGATGGGATATACCACTCCTGCATCTAACCTCTTGATGATTTCTATCTTTACTACCCCTTGCATAGATGGGTTTAGATGACGCTGATGCTCAATAATTGGGACACAATCCTCTTCTAGCTGGATTTTATGTATGTATATACCAATAGAAAAGTCGATAATGTCTGCAATCATCCAATCAATAGCCCTCTTATATCTCTTAAGAATAGAAATGAGGGATTCCACCTACTATTCACCTAAGTCAGCCATAATAATAACAGGTAGTGTATTCCCACTGCCTAAGAACACATACCTCAACTGACCAGGCTACTCTTTTAGCTCTAAAGTAGGTGGCTCTTCAATAGATGGCTTAGCTGGTGGACTTGGACAATTTTTCAAGTCTAAATCTAGATTCTTGGGTGCATAAGAATAAAACCCCATGTCTGTCAGGGCACAGACAGTCTCCTCATAATCTTCAATACCATCTTGATCAAATTTCATTAATACAGCAGCTAAATTCTCCATAGCAAATTTTTCTTTTATAGGTACTTCCTACTACTCCTCATAATACATATCCATAATAGAAAATAAGCTCATATCTCTATTCTATTTCATGGACTGGTACACATCAAATCAAACCACTTCATCATTTAGCCTGATTAGTAGTTTGTTTGCCTTTAGATCAATAAGTACACTCCTAGTTACGAGGAAAGGTCTGCCAAAGATTATGGGCACCTCAAAGTCTATCTCATAATCGAGAATGACAAAATTAGCTAGAAATATAAAACTAGCCACCTTCGCTAATACGTCCTATAAAATCCCCACAGGCCGCTTCACAGACCTATTTACCATAACTAATCACATGTTTGTGGGAGTAGGATCCTCCAAACCTAGTTTTTTATACACAGCAAGTGGCATCAAGTTTATACTGGCTCCCAAATCACATAAAGATTTAAAGAAATCAAGAGGCCCAAAAGTGGATAGAATAGTAAATGCACCCGAGTTGGCCTTCTTTTGCACTAGTGACCTTGTGAAAATAGCACCACAATGATACAGATTGTCCACCATCTCATAAATAACTGTCTGTTTCTTTGTAACAAGGTCTTTTATGAACTTTTCATGCCTGGGCATTTGCTCTATTGACTCTATTAATGGAAATTTGATTGTCAACTACTTCAGCATGGCCATAAACTTGCCTAACTTTGTGTCTCCAGCCTTCTTTTTTAACCAATAGGGAAATGAAGAAGGTGGTTTTAGGAGTGTAGTAACCTCCACTTCAGTCTCTTTTCCCTTGATCTTCTCCAACTCATCTACCTGTTGATATTTGGATAGGGTATTATTAATAACTTCATGTAGTTTTTCAAAATCCACTAGATTAGTTTCTTGATGCTCAATATCCTCTGCACAGATGGGCCTGGTAAAACCTTACCACTTCGTGTGGTAATTTCCATGCAAGAGCCATCATTTCAAGGATTCTGAACTGTATCACTTGGCAAAGTGCCACTTTTTCTCTGATTTAGTGTTGCCAAAAGTTGGCTCATCTGCTGCTCCAGCTACTTGATAGAAGTAGAGTGTAAGTTTACCAGCTAACTCATGGAGGACAAATCACTCTTCATAGTAGTCACCCCAGAGCTGGTAGTCTCAACTCCCTTTAATAATTTCTCCATCATGTCCTCCATAGATATTTTGCCAGAGCTAGTTGTAGCATTATCTCTCCTTATAGGTGGTACATATAGTCCACTCCTATCATTTTTGCTCATCCAGTTCCCTTGATATCTATCCTTTTAATCAGCTTTATCGTAATAGTTTTAACCTTGATTTCCTTGGCTACTACCTCAAAAACCCCCTGATAATTTAGACAGTTTGCCTCTTCTTTTGAATCAAAATCAGCTCTTCCCTAGGATACAACAGCTTTTACCTTCTCTATTTTTCTAGAAAATAGATGCTTAGTCAACCAATCCATCTAAGTCTTTAAATGTAAGATATCCTGGTCACGTTCTTCCTCCTTTTTACGTTGCTCTACAATCATACTACCAGACGCAGTAAGTCTTGTTACCACAGAATCCCTAGTATGCCAAGCTCTACTTCATTTATTTATCCTATCAAGCATCTCTGAGGCCTCTGGGAATGTAAGGTCAACAAATGACCCTCCTACAGTATTATCCACAACTAGCTTCATAATAGAATGCAAAGCCTGATAAAGAGTCTCCATCAGATGAATATCCATCATATTATAGTTCGAGCATTGCATCAGCTTCTTTTTAAACCTCCCCTAGGTCTCATGAATAGCTACAATGGGAAGTTGTTGAAACTTATTGATTTCATCCCTAAACTTTACCCATCTGGAGGGTGGAAAGAACCTTTCTTGGAAAGCTTCTTTCAACTACCTTCAGTTGGTTACAGAGTTGGGAGTCAATTAGTTCAACCATAGTGTCTCCTCTCTAGACAGAGACAACCGAAACAAGAACAGGCAAATAGCATTCTGACCCACTCCTATATTATTTACAGACTTGAAAATGGTGACAAAATTCACCAAATACTTATTTGGATCATCTCCAGGAAGACCATTGAACAACCTGTTAAGATGAAGAAGTTGAATCATCGTACTGGTAATATTAAATTTAGCTCTTAGTGCTAGAGATGGAGGAATGATAGCTCCAGTTGCACCTACTCCATCCATTCTATCTTTGTTATCATTCAAATCAAATTGCACTAATTGATGCTATATCCTTGCACTAAAGGGGTAATTTCTATTTACATTTTGATTCACTGGTACAACCACATTTTCTATATGTCTTAGATTAATAGGCTATAAAAAGTCATCATCCCTAAAATCATCATCATCAGGAATAGGATGACGTGCCTGCAGACTATCATTCTGCTGATTTAGTTAAGCTCTAGCCAAAGTGGCTAGTCTTTAAGCATCTTGGGGATCTGCCATTCTGCCAATTAGTTGTGGTTCTGGATGTATTGGTAATAATGGTGCACCCGATCTCTGTGTACTTGGCATACACAATAACTCCCCTGCACAGAACAAAAACAATAAACAAAACTAAAATTTAGGAAACTTGACCGAAGGTCAACTAACAAGAACAAACTTAATTGACAACCATATTCCTTGACAATGGTGCCAAAATTTTATACGCCCAAATTATGCCTCTCTTATGAGAGAGTAAGTAGCCGCTGTCAAATATAGAACCCAACTGGGTTGGGTGTCGAATTCCACAGGGAATATTGTGTTCACTAAGTATTATGACTGTTATTAGACTATTGATCTAAGGTTCCTGAGTAAAAAGGGGTTTGGATGTGTTAACAATATTATTTCATATTTGTATCATACAAGGTCCAGCTAATGATAGTTAATGTAGATGTAATTTCAATGGGAATAAATTAACTAGATTTGTGCTCACCAAGAAGTTCAAATAGTTAGGGTTGTGAATTTGTTCTCAAATTCTAACTTAAGTATTCAATTGCAAGAATTATTGAATTCTAAGAATTACCCACGTGTTACTCAACCTAATAAGTGTTTCACCCTTTACTTCTCTCAAACTTAAAGGATTAATGCATTATTCAATAATACTCTCATGTGGGTTGATCCTATTAAGGCGTCAACCCATTAACCCAAAAGGTAAACCTATGGAGTTCATATGAATTACTTCTTTTCCCAATATCTATTTTCTTGTCAGACAAGGGGTGTTCTCACTTCTCAAGTTTGCAACCAAGAGATGTCATTAAAATGAAGAAAGATTCATGCAATTTCGATAGATGTTAGAAATCAAACCAATTAATAACCCTAAAATAGTTCTCTATATCAAGGCTCCCATTAGCTACTCATATCCATATAAGAAATCAAAGATATATTAATGTTCATAAATGGCTTCAAGAGAGTACTTACAAAAGTCACAACATTGTTCTTCTCAATCTTCAATGGAAAATATAAAATCTAATAATGAGATCTCAATCTCTAGATTCAAATCTCAATAAAAAGTGTTACACAACTCTCAATAGAGGAGAAAGTATGAAACTAATGACAAAAGATACGGAATAAACCCTAATACTTGGTATTTATATGTTTCAAGAACTGGAACTTTAAAATTTGAACTCGGTGTTGCCGCTTCATGAATGATGGGTCGAGCAATGGTTCATCCCTGAGGTGACGATCCATTGCCTAGGCTATCGCTGGAGATCCAATGAGTCTATGTTTTGCTTCTGGGAGATGGGTAGGACGATGGTTTATCGTAATACTGACAGTACATCACCTGGTCCATCGCGTAACTTCTAGTGAGTATGCATTCTATTTCCTAGCGATGGTCTGGACTGATGGTTAATCATATAGCTAGTGGCCCATCACCTGGACCATCTCAAGATATCCAGTGTATATGTCTTCTGTTATTGGGTGACGATTCTAGCCGATGGTTAGTCGCAATGTCGATGTCTCATCGCCTAAGCTGTCGCCGATCATTTCTCCTTTGTTTTTTCTAGTTTATACAAGTTGTTCCTTATACTCAGTTCATATCCTATAAAAACTAAAACACCTTGTTAAATACAACAATAGTTGCTTGAAAACGCATAATTAACCTAAGAAAAAGGTCCAAAATATTACGTCAAAGTCGTAACATCAATTATGTATTTAAAAAAAGTAGAGGATAGTAAAAAAAGCAAGTTGATCTTAGCGAGAGGCAACGGCAAGAAGTGTAGGCCTTCTGAACGTAGTGATAGAGATGGTGGCAAGTGGCCACAAAAGAAGTGGGGGTGTTTGGGTTTGTTCTCCTCGGCTAGTGTTCGCTCTTCTTTTCCAAAGTCGTCAAGTAATCGCTGGTCTCAGTTTAGTGGTGGGTTTCGAGCACAAGGTTCCTAATTCCAGACTAATGGTGCTCAGTTATCTTCACCCCACCCTTTTTACAGATTTTATGGTCAGAGTCATCTAGGTCAGTGTGAGAAAGGGAGGAACCTGTGTTATCATTATGTTTTGGTTGGGAATATATAGTATGAGTGCCCTCTCTAGCATCTTCTTGGGCCAATAAGTCCCTTATTGCTACTCCACCTCCTCTTACACCAATGGGTATTATGTTTGCCTCTACTTCTATTTCTGGCACCGGTGCTACCCAGAATCTCTTATATACACTTAATACTCTCTAGGATTTTAAGGTATCTCCTGATGTTATCACTGGTATGTTAAGACTTTTCTCTTATTATGTATATTATTTGCTTGATCCAGGGTCTACCTTTTCTTATATGACCTCGTATGTGGTTGTGCATCTTGATTGTGGTCTTGAGTATCTGTTGGCTCTTTTTTCTATTTCTACCCTGGTAGAAGACTCTGTGGTTATTACAAAAGTTTATAGGAGATGTATGATATTTGTTGGAGGTAGACATATTTTTATAGACTTGATATAGTTAGACATGGTTGATTTTGTTGTCATTTTGGGGATTGATTAGTTGCACTCTTGCTATGCTACCTTAGATTGTCAGACCAATAGGGTTATGTTCAAATTCCCAAATGAGCACATCATTAAATGGGTAGGTGGTTCTCTAGTTACTATAGGGAGATTTATTTTTTATATTAAAGTTCGAAAGTTGATTGCAAAGGGGTGTTTGTATTATTTAGTCCAAGTTAAAGATTCTATCCCGGAAGAGCCTTTCCTAGAATCAGTTCCCGTGGTGAATGAGTTTCCTGATATATTTCTCAATGAGCTTCCCGGTGTTCCTCCCGATAGGTAAATTGATTTTAGGATTAATCTTGTCCCGAACACTCGCTTGATTTTAATCCCTCCTTATAAAATGGCTTCAGCAGGGCTAAAAAGAGCTTAAGGAGCAATTGAAAGACCTCTTAGATAAGGGTTTTATTCACCCTAGCATATCTCCGTAGGGTACCCCTATGTTGTTTGTGCACAAGAATGATGGTTCCCTTCGTATGTGGATTAATTATCGAAAGTTGAACAAAGTGACCGTAGTGAATAAGTATCCTCTTCCTAGGATTGATGATTTATTTGATCAACTTCAGGATGTGAAGTATTTCTCAAAGATTGATCTTAATCGAATTATCATCAGTTTAAGATTAGTGATACAGATATCCCTAAGACTACCTTTAGAATCTGGTATGGTCACTATGAGTTTCTTGTCATGTCCTTTGGGTTGACCAATGCCCCGGCGGCATTCATGGATTTGATGAATAGGGTCTTCTATCCATTCTTGGAAATGTTTTTCATTGTCTTCATTAATGTTATATTAGTGTACTCTTACAGTGAGGTGGATCATGTAGATCACCTCCATGCTATGTTGGAAACCTTAAAGTATTATCTTTTGTATGCCAAGTTCTCCAAGTGTGAGTTTTGATTGAAATCCTTAGCTTTTCTTGGTCATGTCATCTCTAGTGAAAGGATCATGGTAGATCTCCAAAAGGCCACGTGGTTAAGAAATGGCCTAGACCTATGACTCCAACCAATATTAGGAGCTTCTTTTGTCTAGCCAGTTATTATAGAAGGTTTATGGAGAGTTTTTCCACTATAGCTACCCTGTTGACCAAGTTGACCCAAAAGAAGGTCAAGTTTTTGTGGTCCGATGCATGTGAGGGTATTTTTTAGAAGTTAAAAGATAAATTGACTTCAGCTCTGATTTTGACCTTGCTCGAAGGTAGTGATAGTTTTGTGGTTTATTGTAATGCTTCTCGTGTCGGTCTTAGTTGCATGTTAATGCAACATGGTAGCTTGGTGGCCTATGCTTATAGGCAATTGAAAGTTCATGAAAAGAACTACCCCACCCATGACTTAGAATTATTAGTCGTGGTCTTTTCTTTGAAAATTTGGCAGCACTATCTCTATGGTGTTCATGTTGACATCTTTTTCGATCAAAAGAGCCTCCAATATGTATTTTCCCAAAAAGATTTGAATCTTTGGCAAAGAAGGTGGATTAAGATATTGAAAGACTATGATATGAGTTTCCATTACCATCCAGGTAAGGCGAATATAGTCGTCGATGCTCTTAATAAGTTTTCCATGGGAAGTTTGGCCCATATTGATAAGGATAGGCAGGAATTGGTGAAAGATATTCGTTCGTTGGCAAATCTTGGAGTTCGACTTACGAACTCCGAGGATGGTGGTGTGTTTGTGCCTCTGGTATCTCAATCATATCTTATTATGGAGAGGAAAGAGAAGAAAGTTTTGGACTCGACTTAATGAAGATCAATATTAATATGGGTCAATACAAGGTTGTGGACATTGTGATTGGGGGTAATAGTGTCTTTAGATACCAACGTAGGCTATGCATTCTCGACGTCAATGGATTGAGGTAAAGGTTCATGGCTGAGGCTCATGGAGCCCGTTATGCTATTCATCCTGGTTCCACCAAGATGTATCATGAGCTTAGGGAGTTCTATTGGTGGAATAATATGAAGCATGATTTTGCTACCTATGTGGCCAAGTGTATGATGTGTCAACAAGTAAAAGTTGAGCATATGAGGCCCGGTGTTTTGTACCAAGAAATTGTGTTCCTGAGTGGAAGTGGGAGTCTATTAATATAGATTTCATTACCGGTCTTCCTAGATCCCAAAATCAATGTGATTTTATTTGGATCATTGTTGATAGAATGACCAAATTCTCCCATTTCATGCCAGTGAGAAATAATTGCTCGGTAGAAGATTATGCTAAGTTGTATCTTGTAGAGAACGTAAAGTTGTTCTCCATTTTCATCCCACTTTTAAAAGTTGTTCCAAAGAGGTTTGGGAACTAAGGTTTCCCTTAGTACCATTTTTCACTCGCAAACGGATGGACAAGAGGGGAGAACTATCTAAACATTGGAAGATATGTTGCGGGCTTGGGTAATTAATTATGGTGGTATTTGGTATGACCACTTTTCTTTGATTGAGTTTTCTTATAATAATAGTTACCACTCTAGTATTGGCATGGCGCCTTTCAAAGCTTTGTATGGTAGGAGATTTTGATCTCCTATTAAGTGGTACGAAGTTTGCGAGGGTAAGTTGCTTTGGCCCAATTTAGTTCACCAATCTTTAGAGAAGGTGAAGGTGATTCACAATAGATTGAAAACTGCTCAAAGATGACAAAAGTCCTATGCAGATGTGTGGCGTAGGGACTTAGAGTTTTGTATTGGGTATTCTTTAAAGTATATCCTATGAAGGGAGTGATGCACTTCGGTAAAAAGGAAAGCTTAGTCCCTGCTATGTTGGAACTTACTTGATTGTAAAGAGGGTTGTCACTGTTGCCTATGAGTTAGAGTTGCCTCCTAGTATGAACTTCATTCACCGGTATTCCATGTGTCCTTGTTGAGGAAATGTATGGGTGACCCTCCATTGGTTGTTCTATTATAGAATGTCAGTATTTCAGGCTCTTTGTCTTATGATGAGGTCCGGATGAGGATCTTAGATCTTCAAGTTCAACAGTTGAGAATGAAAAATGTGGCTTTAGTGAAGGCTCTATGGAGGAACCAAAAGTCTGAGGAAGTTACTTGGGAGGCAGAAGAGGACATAAAGTCCAAGTACCCGCATTTATTTCCAATTCCAGATGCTTGTGATGGAGGTATGTGTTAAAACTCCTTGTTTGATTTATGTCTTTGATAGACAATGGGTTGAATTCCCTAATGATTTGATTTGCTTGATGTCCTTGAAAGTGATGGGTTGAATTCTATAAGTTGTGAAATAAGTTAGAGTTTGATAAGTAATTGGTTTGAGTCCCAAGACTAATGAAACAAATGGATGATTGGTGATGATCATGATATGTGTTGTGTTGTATCCTTGTTTTGTACATGATTCGAACTTATGTAAGGTTTGGTTTTATGTATATTGATGTGTTAACTTGTGTTTATGCTTGCTTTAACTTGTGTTTATGCTTGCCATTCCCATCATTCATGGATGAATGATCCCAAGTGGGGGAGAATTGAAACACCTAGACTTTGAACCATCGAAATATAACTACTTTTGGTGTCTCTGAGTTGGGTACGACTTGGAGCATTGAGTTGTACCCTTAGTAATGATTCATAAACTAACCCCCCTCCACTTTCGTATCCTAGGAAGCATGTTAGGGTAGTATATTATCCTCTATACGACAAGTCCATCCCTTAGTTGTAACCATACATACGAGTTGTACACTACTCAACCATATAGAGTGAAGTCTGCAAACTGAATGGACTATTTTTGCTATGGTTGGAGCTCTCGATTGGGACATGAGTCATACCCTTGGTTAAGACTCAAGGGTGCCCACTCGTAGCAATAACAGTGTGGTTGACCTAGGAGAGTCCTAGGGAATGAGTTAGGGTACCACTCGTACCCTATGGTACAATTGCTCAAGGAACTGTAAAGGGGAGTCATGCCCCTACATGAGTGAGCTATTCAACTTTTAACCAAGGACATTTTGGTCATTTCCCATGCCTAAGACCCTAAAACCTCTCACTATATAAGGCATTGTATCTTTCTAAGTTTTCATTTACAAGACTTAAACATTCCAAAACACTCTAAAGTCTTCTTGGAGCAAGAATGGAGGCTAGGGTTTGGAGGTGTTCATCTAGTGCCAAGGAAGAGCCAAGATTGTTGGTATGTCATCTTTTTTGAGGTATGTACATATTCCCCTCTTTAAATATCTCTAAACCCATTTATTTCACACTTGTATTAGTAAGTGTACATGGTGGTTTTGAAATTAAATGGAAAGGGTTTTGTTGCCCAATGATATATGATGTTGAATCTTGCTTAGACTTATGTTTATATGTGATATTAATGATGTGTGTGGGTGCTTTTTTTAATTTTATTAACATGAGGGTCTTAAGTAACCCTAATCTTGAAAATATATACCATGAAAATGGCCTTGTTGAAGGTATACACCCAAGGTGTTTGTGAAAATGTTAGTGAGTTGTCTAGTCATATGTTGTTGATGTATTAAACTAGGTTAATGGCCCAAAGGACATGGATGAATGATAAATGATGTGTTAAAGGAACTATCAACCATGTGTGATGAAATTTATAACCTTGATTATTGGTTAATGAAAGGGTAAAGTCCCAAGATGTAAAGATGAACTCAAATTGTAGGCTGAATCCAAGTGTGGTGAGAATATGACAAAGAATTGTTAAAAGGGTCTTGACGACCATGACTTGTTTTGTATGTTGGATTAAGAAAAGGCGTTGACCTATTGAGATGGTTTATCAATGAAGGCTCCCAATAGGACCACGTGGTCATGTATAGTGTTGTAATGGCTAGAATGGTTAAAGTCCCTAAATGTTGTATTGAAAGTATGTTGATGCATGGGCAAAGGGGTTAAGGTCCCAAATGCCAACAAATGATAGTTGTGATGGCTTGAGGTCAAAGTCCCTTGACTTATGAATGGCTTGAGGTTGAAGTCCCTTGCCTAATGATTATTGCTCAAGGTTAAATTCTCAGTCTTAAAGATATCTCTTCAGGTCAATGCACTTCGCTGAAGGAAACAACTCGTGGTTGAAGTCCAAATAAGATATGTGGTTAAAGTCCCTTGTCTAATGAGCGGGCATGAGGTTGGAGTCCCTTTCCTAGATGATTGTGTAAGCGGTTAGAGTCCCTTGTTTGTGAGAATGTATATGTGTTAAGGTTTTTGATTAATAAATGAGTGCTTGAAGCATGATTAATGAGACTTGTCCCTTTGATTAGCATGTGATATATATATATTCATGGATAAGTGTATGAATGAGATAAATTGTGATATATTGTATTTTTGTTGATTGATAATGTTCTTTTATCACTTATCCTTGAGTTACACTATAGCATTCCAACCGCTAACCATTTTTGGGTGCTATGTAATCATCCGACATAGGGGTCGAAGCATTTTCTTCTTTTCTCCCGCAGTGACTAGGAAATTAAAGAAGTTCGTGCATTGACTTGAAGTGGTAAGCCTTATTTCTTTAGAATACATGCACCTCATGGTCTCTTGTCTTTACCCTTGGTCTCTTTAAGATTTGGTTTGGCTATTGTTGGGGTCTTGTCCCGACATATAAATTTATTGACTTCGGTTTTGTATAGAGGTGTTGTGAACAACTGTGAACTTGGATGCGAGTTGGTTATCATGAATCAAATGTTGACTTATGATATTATTGCCACAATCTAAACTTGTGAGTCATAGTTCCTTCAGCTCCTATTGTATTATGAGATGCTTGGGTTGGGTTGTTGGCGAGGCCTCCGGTTCATGTGAGCTTGGGGTTCCCATATGACATGGCTTGGGGTTTGGGTCGTGTCACAAAACATCCTAACCTCAAGAATTGACTCCACCAAGTTGGCAAACTCATGTATATTACTCAATCAAGATATCATGTAAGTAACGTAACTATCATCTAACATGTTCCCTCACTACGAGAGTTACCCATATTCACTCACATAGATTCAGTTTATCACAAAAATAGGTATAAGAATCAGGTTACGTTCACTAGTGTAGTACTCTGCTAATATCAAAATGTTAAAGCTTAACATCTATTAGGTTTTTAAGGGTTATAATGAAGGATAAGGATAGCTAGAAATAGCGAATATCTTTCCTAAGTGCTTTAATGCATCATACATAACATTGAATTCTTCTCTAAATAAACAAACTTTCACCACTTCTACCTTCACATATCTCTTTTGTTTTGACCCATCTATTAAGCTAGTTCATATATACAAAGTGGGAGTATTCTCTATCACAGGATTTAATTTTGAACAATTTTCTTTTTTTTCCTTACATCACTCCTGGCCTCACACATTATTTTTTCAACACCAATAGCTACTATTTTGGGGGGCTTCACTTTCTCCTCTTTCCTTCTTACTTTTCACACTCCTTAATCGTATTCATTTTTTAACTAAAGCACTTTAGAGCTTTGGATCAAATTACAGTCAATCGAAAAATGGAATAGGCTAGATATAAGGCTATCAAATAATAGGCGAACAACTCACTAGGGCTCACTAAGATCATGTTGAAAGGTAGTCTACAGAAGTTATGAACTTGGCTATCAAGAAATACTTATATCATATCCTAAACCCGTATTCAATATTTCACAATGCACATATAGAGGCAAGCTCTAGACATCAATATATAACAAGAAATACAAAAAAACCTCACATCACATGTGGCACATGCTCAAATCAAGTAGGATCATTATAGACTCCAAATCATGCAATAACATGAATTCAGAATTAAGCCAACATCACACAAGAGCCATATAAATGGCCCTAGAAGATTCAAAAGTAGCAATTCAACATAATCAACATGCTTCTTAAGAACAAAACCACTTGCATCATATAATTAGACATAGCACATAGAGAGAACATCCCATATATTCCTAACAATTTTTTTTAAAATTACCTCTTAAAATTAAAAAAAGGATACTACGTTCAAAGGGCCCCCTTAAAAAAGAAATGAAAATAACAACCAAAGTTGGGTGAAGTATCTGTAACACCCTGGATATTCGGTCCTTTAAACTTTTTAAAATTTAATCCTCACTACCTAAACTACGACTCTCCTTATTGTCGTAGGAAGTCTTGACGTGTCTTATGGACTCAATCGTAGTCTGACCAATGTGTGTGGCTAAGTTTTCTGTCCTGAGTATGAGTGACTTCTAATGAGTTGTAAATACTCAAAATGAGTTGTATGGTACCTATCATAGCCAAACCAGTGTGATTCCTGATTTTTTTTCTTTGACAACGACTGAACTATGCGAGTTATAATGACTGAGTATGAGTCGTAAGGTATGACTCATAACCAAGTTACTGTTGGTGGTCCTGGATAATTTGCAGACTATGAGTGGGACCTTTTGAGTCATAAGGTGACCCTAAGAGTCGCAAGGTCACTATAGTGACTGGATGGATATTTTTAGTCATTTTATTAAGGGCATTTTGGTTAATTCCCCTTTTTCCTTGATTGAACCCCACAACCATAAAGAACTTTAAGGGGTTATTTCTTATTCATAACACAATCAAAAACACGCTCAGACTTTCTAAATTCTCTTAAGTAAGACACGTAGGGTTACTTAGAAACTCATCAATTAGAGTTCTCAGTGGGAAAAACCCTTCATAACTCTTGATATATTAGGCATGTTACTCTTCCACAATTATTACTTTATGAAAATCATGTATTTAAACGATTTAATTGGATGGTTTTGAGTATGAGTTTTGATGTGGTTGAGGGTTTTGATATGGTTGGTTCTAAAATTATTTTCTCATGATTTATTATGCATTTTTATGATGGGGTGCATGGGAATAGTGAATAAAATAAGGGGTCATGGTTTTTCCCAAAATTAGTGTTTTCAAATTTGAATTGGTTTTTAATAATTATGTCCCCTCACCCACTTGTATAAATGGCTTTGAATAGTGAATTTCCAATTGGTTTGACTTACTCGCCTATGATAATGCATTGCATTAATGATTAAACAATGAACATGTACTTTAAAAGCCATTTTGGCTATGATTTGATTTAATGAACAAAGCTGGTCGAGGCATTCCCCCAAGATATTGTGATTATTATGGCATAATGATATGCTTGTAAGTGTAAGGGTAAGATGATAACCGTGGTGTGACTAATGGTTGGTTCATTGGTTAATAAATAAGTTATGTAAAACTTGATTTAAATTGAGCTTAATGGGGTTATGTTGTAAAGTCGTAAAGGATGGGTCTTTGATGACTTGTACTAGATACTCATGTTTGTCGATATGAGGTTACTCTTGATTGTTTGTGTGCATAGTTCAAACTATTGATATGTTTGTATCTTAGACTGATGTGAGGCCTAGTCATTCTCCAGTTTTTCTTATTACTTTTGATTCTTATGACTAATATATGCTAGGGCCCTTTCGGCACAGGTGCTGAACCCATATAGACTATGGGTTCCTAATTATGACGATTGAGCTACATAGTGTAGGATAAAATTTTACTTCATGCTTAGCCTCGTTCTTTTTCCCAGTATGACATATTTATATGTATATATGATTATGTATATTTCCTTGAATGGTTTTGAAAATATGATTCATGGCATCATTTTATCCCCTATCCCTGAGTTATAATCTTGTTCTCAACACTCTAACCATCTCTAGACATTGTATCTCCATACGATGTAGGCACCAAAGATACTTCTATTTTTCCTACATTGCTAAGTGGATCGGCTCAATTCCTCGATCGTTGGTGGTAAAATGGTGAGCTTTAATTCTTCAGAAGACATGGTTATTTCATCAGTTTCCATTCATAGACTAGAATTAAAGAGTATATATTAACATTATCATTGTCATTGTCAGAGTCGGGGGCATGTCCTGACACTTTATTGATTTCGGTTTTACTATAAAGCTTTGTTGATTACTGGGAACTTATGTAATATTAGTTGGTTTTTGTAAAGATTATCAGTATTATTATAGGTATGTCTCAAATTCTTTAAGCTCATCTTATATTATCTTTTTATATGTTCAGAATTTATCCGATATTAAGGGTATGGTATTTTGTTTAGCTAGGTGCAGTGGGTTGTCACCGTTTCTTATTAGGTCTTGGTTTAGGTCGTGACAAAGTTGGCATTAGAGCCAGGTTTTGTGTTATTGGGTGTCCAAAAGCCATTTCAAGTAGAGCCTCTTTTATGGGTGTGTAATGCGCAAAACTAATAAGGAAGAGACTACGAGTCATTTAGGAATGTTTTCCTTACTTGAAATATACTATCGGGTTGTAGATTCTAAGCATCATTCTACTCAAGGAGTTCAGACTCAATCTAGGGTCACAGCTTTTGATTGCCTCAGTGGAGTTCCCCCAGTTCCCACTAATCCTTCTCCAACTGGTAACACTCCTACTTGGTCACCTCCAAGAGATATTACCAATACTGAGTTCTATATTTCAATCATCTATTGACCCAGTTGGTGATATTTCAACCATGTTAGTCGAGTCCTATTGGTGCTACCATAAGTTCTTTTGAGGCCACTAAAGTTGGTCAGTTTATGACGTTGATTCTCTGACCTTTACTGGTTCTAAGGTTTAGAAAGGTCCTCAAGGGTTCATTTATGAGATGGAGAAGATTCTGTATATGATGCATGCTTCTAACTCTTAGGGTGTGGAATTTGTTACATGTCAGCTGAAGGATGTGGCGTATCAGTGGTATGAGTAGTGGGTTCAGTCTAGGGGAGATGTGAAGTTGTCTTTATAGAAGGATTTTGCTGGTGCTTTTTGGCTATTTCTTTTCTCAAGAGTTGAGAGAGGCGAAGGCTTAAGACTTCATAAATTTAAAGTAAGGTAAGATAATTGTGAAGGAGTATGTCTTGAAGTTTTATTAGTTGTCCTATTATGCTCCTGAGATAGTATCTAATATGAGGGCTAAGATGAGGAAATTTACTTTAGGTTTGTCTCAAGACTTGTTATTGCAGTGTAAGGTCACTTTGTTGAATAGTGATATAGATATCTCTAGGCTTTTAGTGTATATGTAATAAGTGGAGGATGAAAATGAGAAACAGGCATAGATGAGTGAAAGGCGGAGTAAGAAGTTTTGATGTTCAAATTAGGGTAAAAGTCTGCAGCATAATGGAAGAGATGGTGGGAGTGGTCTAAGAAGAAATGGGGCAATTTTTATTTCTATTCTACAGTTAGTGCTCTAAATCCTAAGCCATTTGGTGATGGTTATTTTCACATAAACAGTGGATGTAAGGCACAAGGTGCCCAATATCAGGCCAATAGGGCTCAGTCGGATCTATCTTATACCCCTTGTCGTTTTTATAGTCAGGAGCATCATGGATTTTATGATTAGAGAAGGAACAAATGTTTTAGATATAGTAAGCCTGACCATATTCAGAGGAATATTACTTTAGGTGATGTTGCTATAGGGGCTAATAAGGTACCTATTGTTGTTTCTTCTACTCCTACACTAAAAGGTGCTGCTTCTATCTCTGGCACTGGTTGAAATTGTCTATATAATCTTGCCACTCATCAAGATTCTGAGGCATCTCCTGATGTTGTCACTAGTAAAATTAAACTCTTCACTCGTGATGTAAAATTATCTACTTGATCTCAGTTCTACTCTTTCTTATTTGACCCCTTATATAACTATTTATTTTTGTTTTGATCCTGAGTGTATTCGTGATCTATTTTCTATTTCTACCCCAGTGTATGACTCTATTATAGCTAGAAGAGTCTATAGGGGTTGTGTGGTATCCAATCATGGTAGGGAGACATTTGTGGACCTAATTGAATTATAAATGTTAGACTTTGATGTGATTTTGGGGATGGATTAGTTGCACTCATGCTATGCGTCGCTTGAATTTTATACCCAAAGGTTTAAGTTTTGATTCCCAAATGAGCTAGTGGTTGAGTGGGAAAGTAGTTCCCCGATGCCCAAGGAAATGTTTAATTCTTATATTATAGCTCAAAAATTGGTTTCCAAGGGGTGTATTTATGATTTAGTGCATTTTAAGGATTCTAGATCCGACGGTCCTTCTACATAATTGATCCATGTGGTCTGTGAGTTACTTGAGGTATTTCCTGATGATCTTCTTGGTGTTCCTCAAGATAGGGAAATTAATTTTGGGATTGAACTTCTTTTGGACACTCGTTCTATCTCTATCCCTCCCTGTAGTATGGCTCTAACTGAGTTAAAAGAACTTAAGAAGCAGTTGAAAGATCTTCTGGATAAGGGTTTTATCTGCCCTAGTGTTTCTTCGGGGAGTTCTCATGCGCTCTTCATGTGTAACAAGGATGGGTCTTTTTAAATGTGTATAGATTACGCCAATTGAATAACGTGACTGTGAAGAATAAGTATCTGCTTCCTAGGATTGATGATTTGTTTGACCAGCTTCAGGGAGCTGAGTACTTTTCTAAGATTGATCTTCGGTCAGGCTACCATCAGTTTATGATTAGGGAAGTGTATAGCCCTAAGATTGTATTCCAAACCTATTATGGTCATTTTGAGTTTTTGGTGATGTCTTTTGGTTTGGAAAATGCCCTGAAATCATTCATGGATCTTATAAATTGGGTATTCTGTCAGTTCTTAGATTTGTTAATAATTGTATTTAATGTGAGTCCCAGACCTCACTTTGTGGGAATACACTGGGTTTGTTGTTATTGTTGTATTAATGTGAGTTTTGGTTAAATGTTATAACCTATCTGGATCATGTCATTTTTAGTAAAGGATTATGGTGGATCTACAGAAAGTTGTGGTGGTTAAAAAGTAGCTTAGACCCACGACTCCAACTGATATTCGGAGCTTATTGGGTTTAGCTGGGTACTATAAGAGGTTTGTGGAAAGTTTCTCTTCTATTGCTTCCCCATTGAAAAAGTTAACTCAAAAGAAGGTGGAGTTCTTATAGTCCGATGCTTGTAAAGGTAATTTTGAGAATTTGAAAGATAAGTTAACTTTATCTCTGGTTTTGACCCTGCCCAAGGGTACAGATGGTTTTTTTGTTTATTATGATACGTCCCGAGTGGGTCTGGGTTGTGTATTGATGCAGTATGGTAAGGTGGTTTATTATGCTTCTAGGCAGTTAAAGATGCATAAGAAGAACTATCTGATTCATAACTTAGAGTTATTGGTGGTATTTTCTTTGTAAATTTGGGGCCATTATTTGTATGGGGTTTATATTGACATCTTCTCAAACCATAAGAGTTTGCAATATGGGTTCACCCAGAAGGAGTTTAATCTCAAGCAAAAGAGACAGCGTGATTTGCTCAAGGACTACGATATGAGTCTTTACTATCATTTAGGTAATGCTGATGTGGTTTTTTATGCTCTTAGCAAGTTGTTTATGGGGATCTTATCTCATTTGGAAGAGGAGAAGTGAGAATTGGCCAAAGATATTAACCGATTTTCTGATCATAAAGTTCATCTCTTAGACTCTAAATGGTGGCGTAATTGTGCAAGAGGTGATGAAGTCATCTCTTCATGCCGAGGTAAAAGAGAAACAGGTTTAGGATCCTATATTGATATAGATCAAGGATGATATGGGTCACGAGAAGGTGATGGCCTTTGAGATTGGTAGTGATGGTATCTCTAGGTACCAAGGTAAGTTGTGTGTTCCCGATGTTGGTGGGCTGTGTCAGAGGATCTTGCTTGAGACTCACGAGTCAAGGCACACTATTCATCCTTGTTCGACAAAGATGTACCATGATCTAAAGAAGATCTATTAGTGGAATTGCATGAAGAGGGATGTGGCCAATTTTGTAGCTAAGTGCATGGTTTGTCAACAAGTAAGGTGGAGCACTTGAGCCTTGTGTTTTATCTCAAGAGATTGAGTTTCCCGTATGGAAATGGGAAGCGATTAATATGGATTTCATTAATGGTTTTCCGTGGTCACACCATTAATTTGATTCGATTTTGGTCACAGTGGATAGAATGACTAATTCCGTTCATTTCTTGCCAGTGAAGACTAACTACTCATTAGAAGATTATATTAAACTCTTCATTGCGAAGACCATGAAGTTGCATGGTTTTCCAGTTTCCATCATATCTGATCAAGGTACTCAGTTCTTATCTTACTTTTGGCGTTCCTTTCAGAAAGGTTTGGGGACTAAAGTGAACCTTAGTACTACCTTCCACCCAAATATGGATGGACAATTGAAAAGGACGATATAGACTTTGAAGGATATGCTAAGGTCTTGTCTCGTCAATTTTAATGGTACTTGGGATGGCCATTTACCTCTCGTCGAGTTTTCTTATAATAATAGTGATCACTTGAGTATAAGGTGGATCAGTTTAAAGCTTTTTATGGTAGAAGGTGTAGATCCCCTATTGGATGGTTTGAGGTTGGCTAGAATGGGTTGTATGGTCCCCACTTTGTTCACCAAGCTATGAAGAAAGTAAAGGTGATTCGAGATAGGCTTAAGACTGCGCAAAGTCACCAAAATACCTATGCATACATAAGGTGAAGGGACTTGTTGTTTGATGTGAATGATTTAGTGATCATGAAGGTGTCTCCCATGAAGGGAGTGATATGGTTCGGAAACATGGGGAATCTCAGTCATCGTTGTGTTAGTCCATATCATATTTTAAGGTAAGTGGGAAATATGGCTTATAAATTGGAATTTCCTTCAAGTTCAGGTTCTATTCATCCGGTCTTCTATGTGTCGATGTTAATAAAATGTGTGGGTGATCCTTCCTGGATTATTCCTTTGTATGATGTGGGCGTCTTAAATTCCTTATCCTATGAGAAAGTCCCAATTAAGATCTTGGATCGGCAAGTTCACTGGTTGTATGTAAAGGATGTGGTGTCGCTAAAGGTTCTATGGAGGAACCAAAAGCATGAAGAATTTACTTGGGAAGCCAAAGAAGACATAAAGTCCAAATAACCATTCTTGTTTCCCACTCCAAAAAATCATACGGGAGGTATATGTATTCCTTAGCATCTTTATTTTATGTCTTTGTTAAAGGTAAGAGTGGGTTCTGTGTTAAATTGTGCTAAGGGATACCTTGTCGCATTATTCAAGGACGAATGATCCTAAGGGTGGTAGAATATAACACCCCAAATTTTTGGACCTTGAAACTTTTTGAAATTCTATCCTTACTGTCCCGACTGCGACTATTCTTATGAGTCATAGGGAGTTTTGACGGGTCTTACGGACCCAATCATACCTTGAACAGTGTCTGTGGATAATCTTTCTATCCTGAGTATGAGTGACTTTTATTAAGTCGTAAAGACTAAAAATGAGTCATATGGTGCCTTCCATATCCTAACCAGTGTGATGCCCAATTATTTCTGCTTTGACAATGACAGAACTATGTAATGACTGAGTATAAGTCATAAGGTACGACCCATAACCAAGTTAGTGTTGGTGGTCCTGGACACTTTGTAGACTACGAGTGGGACCTTACGAGTCATAAGGTGACCCTAAGAGTCGCAAGGTCACCCATAGCGATTGGGAAGAGATTTCTCAATCTTTTTATTAAGGGAATTCTGGTCAATTCCCCTTTTTCCTTGCTTGAACCACACAACCATAAAGCACTTTAAGGGGTTATTTCTCATTCATAACACAATCAAAAACACTCTCAAACTCTATAAATTCTCTCAAGAAAAATACTTAGGGTTTCTAAGAAGTTTATTAATTAGAGCTCTCAAGGGCAAAACCCTTCATAACACTTGATATTCCAGGCATGTTACTCATCCCCAATTATTAATTAATGAAAAGCAAGTATTTAAATGGTTTAATCGGATGGTTTTGAATGTGGATTTTGATGTAGTGAGGGTTTTGATATGGTTGATTCTTAAATCGTTTTCCCATGATTTATTATGCATTGTTTATCCTTTATTAGTGGTTTTGAACTTATGGGAGCAAGGAAATGGTGAATAAACTAAGGGTTCATGGTTTCCCCCAAAATTAGTGTTTTAAATTAAAACTAGTTTTGAATAATTGTGTTCCCTCAACCCACTATGGCTTTGGATTGTGAAATTGCCAATTGGTTTGACTTACTTACCTATGATATTGCATTATATTAATGATTAAACAATGAACATGAACTTTGAAAGCCTTGTAGGCTATGATATAATTTAATGAACAAAGGGGGTCGAGGCATTCCCCCAAGATATATGATTGCTATGGCATAGAGATAAGCTTCCAAGTGTAAGTTTATGACGACACCCATGGTGTGCCTACGGTTGGTTCATTGGTTGATAAATGGGTTATGAGAAACTTGCTTTAAATTGGGCTTAATGGGGGTTATGTAGCAAAGATGTGGAGGTGCGGGTCTTGGATGACTTGTATTGGAAACTCATAATTGCCTCAAGGAGGTTTAATCTTGATGATCTGTGTACATAGTTCACGCTATTAATATATTTGTATCTTTGATTGACGTTGGATTAAGGAATTCCTTAGTCTTCCTTGATACCTCTAGTTCGTGCAGTTAAAACGCATTGGGTCCCTTTCAGCTAGAGAAGCGGAACCCATTTAGACTGTGGGTGCCTATTTATGACAGTTAAGCTATATAGTCCAGGATAAAGTTTTACTTCATTTTAATCCTTATTCTTTTACCCAACATGACATGTTTATATGTATATATAATTATGTGCATTGGCTTGAATGGTTTTGAAAATCCAGTTCATAGCATTATTTTATCCCCTTCCTGAGTTACATGATAGTTCTCAACCCACTAATCATCTTCGGACGTTGTGTCCCTACATAATATAGTCATCAGAGATACTTTTATTTTTCCTGCATAGTGTTAGGTGGATTGGCTAGGTTAGTCGATTGTTGGTGGTGAAGTGGGAAGATTCCATTCTTCAAAATACATAGTTATTTCATTAATTCCTTTCATAGACTAAAATTAAAGAGTTAATATTAACATTATCATTGTCATTGTCAGGTTCAGGGGCATGTCTCGACACTTTATTGATTATTGTTTTGTTAGAAGGCTTTGTATATTACTGTGGCCTTGTGTAATGTTAGTTGGTTTTTTTTGGATGGTTATAAGTTATTGGCTATAGGCATGTCTTAAATTATTTGAGCTCATCTTATGCTATCTTGTTATATGGTTGGAATTCATCCGTAGTTATGGGTATGGTGTTCTGTTTGGCTAGGTGCAAGGGGTGGTCTATGGTCGATATTGGACTCGAGATACCTGTCATGGCCAGGACCTAGTTCGGGTAGTGACAGTATGCCCCTACTAGACTGACATTAACAGCAACCACACAAACAAAGAGATAATCTTTTTGTATTTTTTTCAAATTTACTCAAAAACTAACAAACAACTAAAAGCAAATTATATAGCAACACTTCACCAAAACCATGGGAAGATTTGCACCCCACACTTAAAAACATACTTTATCCATATATTATAATTAAAAGTAAGGATAGAAATACTCCTTCATCCTTCTAGTCCTAGCATGTAGCATTTAATTCATTAATAGGGCTCGATGGACCCCACACCTAGTCTCTTTTATGCTTCTTAGATTGGATCTTCGGTACTCAGACTTCCCATCAACGCATTACTCAACATAATCAAAAGCAAAAATGAAGTAAGAACTAATATGCAAAAATAAAATAACTACCTTAACTTGGGTTACCTCCCAAGCAGCACTAGATTTAGGGTCACGACATGACCCAAATCACTACTTCTCATCCATATTCCTTCATTATATTCCATGTACTCAGAGGCGATTTTCTCACTCTTTTCTGACCTCTTGATTGTGTCTCTAAAGGTCTACATCTTTGTCAACACTAGCTTTGTAAAGCTCCTTCTTAAGCTTTTCGGCTTTGGGCTTAAGTTGTGACTCAGGAAACTCTTTGAGATAGTCCCAAGAGGTCTTTGGTGGTTTGGACTCCACCCTGCACTCATCCACTTCCATAGTTATGATAACATATAAATATTTAAAGTGTGAAAGTGGATTAAATGGTTTGTCAATTTTAAATAACACCTCTTAATCATCTAATATCATCTTAAGAGTGACCTCTCTAAAATCAATTAGTGCTCCTATCATTGCCAAGAATGGACGTCCCAATATGATTGGCACCCTGTTATCTTCATCATTATCAGAAATAATAAAGTCAGAAGGAATAATAAACTTACCAACCTTAATAAGCATGTCCTCTATGATTCCTTTATGATACACTATGGTTTATAACGGACCAAAGATGTAGATTCAGTGAAAGTCCTTTGGAGAAACCAAAAGGTAGAAGAGTCTACATGGGAAGCTGACAAAGATATGAAGGTCAAATACCCATTCTTGTTCCTCGGGGTGGATGAAAGTGCTTAAGGTATTAGTTTTATTTTACTCTTGTCATTATTTTGAGTTGTCATTTGATTTTGGTGTACTCTTGCTAGTCTTGTTCCAAAAGATTCTTAAGTCATCATTCGGGGACGAATGATCCTAAGGGATGTCTAATGTAAGACCCCTTAAAATTTTGATCATTTTATTTATGACCCTTCCGCATCCGTAATGTTGATTTTTGACTTGAATTATGTTTAGGTGTGTCAAAATGGCATTTGGGGGGAGTTTTTGAATCTTTGAAAGGGGTTCAGAGTCATTTTAGAATGCAAGTTTAGTGACTTGAGGCAGGAGGACGAAGTGGTTATGAGGTTGAACTCCCAGACTGTTTGTAAGAGGGTTAGTTTTAAGTATCTTAGTTCTACAATTCAGGGGAATGGTGAGATTGATGAGGATGTCTCTAAATGTATTGAAGCAGGTTGGATAAAGTGGAGGCTCGCCTTGGGAGTTTTGTGTGATAAGAAGGTGCCCCTTAAGCTTAAAGGCAAATTCTATAGAGTAGCAGTTCGTCTGGCCATGTTGTATGGAGCGGAGTATTGGCCAATCAAGCACTCCCATATTCCAAAATCGAAGGTGATGGAAATGAGAATGTAACGTTAGATATATGGGCTTACTAAAGGGGATAGAGTTAGGAATGAGTTTATCTGGAAGAAGATGGGAGTGGCTTCGATGAAGGATAAGATGCGGGAAGAAAGGCTGAGATGGTTTGGGCATACGATGAGGAGGGGTGCGAATGCTCCAGTTCATAGGTATAAGAGGTTAGCTTTGGATGGATTCAGAAGGAGTAGAGGTAGGCCGAATAAATACTGGAGGGAGGTGATTAGACATGACATAGAGTAAATTTAGCTTGCTGAGGACATGACCCTAGATAGGAAGGTATGGAGGTCGTGGATGAGGGTAAAAGGCTAGTGTGAATGTGTGAGTTGTAGCAGGAAGGTAGGAGAGATCTTGTGTATGCGGGTTTGTAATCCTAGGACTGTGTACATGGGTGTCTTTGGTATGTGAGGGTATGTTCCTACTATGTTGTGGTCCTATTTCTTATTTCTTAGTTCCTATTTTCTTATTTAGTATTGCCCTTATTTCTTGTATTTCATATTTTCTCTAGTTTCTATTCTAATATTTCTTGTTCTTGATTTTCTGTGTGTTATCCATCCCCTTGTTTACTATTCTTTATCTTGAGTCGAGGGTCTATCAGAAACAGCCTCTTTACTTTTTCAGAGGTAGTGGTATGGACTGCGTACATCTTACCCTCCCTAGACCCCACTTTATGGGAATACACTGAGTTTGTTGTTATTGTTTTTGTTGTTGTTTAGAGTCATTTTGGGACCTCGGGGCAGTAAGGGTTTGCGATATTGGCATGCCACAGAGGTTAGACTCTGCGATATTGGTGTGGCATAAACGCTACCCTCCACGACAACACTATGCCACGCTAACGGGTTAATTTCATCCAATTTTATATTTTCACTTGGCATGAAAGGCTTTTAGTCTTTTTATCCCTTGTATGACCTTTAAGCATAAAATAATCCTCTTTTCTTCTATTTTCAAAGATTAAAATCATCCATTCTCTCTTAAAACTCTAAACCCAAGAATATTCAAGGGTTTCACATGGAATTCATCGTCCAGGCTCTAAAATTCAAATTAACTTCAAATTATTGTGCGTTTTAGGCATGTTCTCTTACCTAAACTTGAATTTTACATTGTGTCATTAATTAAATGGCTTTTCATGTAATCTAGTTATGGTTTTTTGAATTAGGTTGATGGATTTTAGTTTTTACTATTTGAATTACTTCTCCCATCTTCTAAATTAATTATTCATGTCTTAAATTGATATTTTTGGGACTGAATTGGTGCATGTTTTAAATAATCAGAACAGGGGACATGGGTTTTAATAAATTAGATAAATTTTGACTTGGATTGGAATTAACCTCAACCCACTTTATAATCTTGTTTTGAATTTGGACAAATTGCATAGTTTAACTTACTTTTGAACTAAATGCATTGTATTAATAGATAAATGGATATAAAAATGGATTTGGACGACCTTGTTGGCCATTGTTTAGACTTTAAATAAAATTTTGGAGTCAATTTGGGTTATGTGGATTGGTTTACATGTTTCATTTAACTTGTAAGTGTATTGGTATGAAGATACCAAGTGGTAAATGTCTTAATGAATGACTCTTGGGTTAATGGTTAGAATTATGCATAAATTATGTTTGGGCTTAAATATGATTATATTGCTCACTGTGAAGATGTAAGTCCCGGGGAAACGAACACTAGAAACCACATTTGTCATTGTTGGGTGTCTATATGATCATGTGCTTGATACACACTTGATATATATATTTTATACAGCTATTGCCAATAGTGGCTTTAGTTTTCCCTCGGTTTGTGCAACTAATACACACTGGGCCCTTTCAGTAGGGGGAGCTTAACCTATATAGCCCATGCCCTTGGGATGGATCAAACTACACATTCCATGTTAATGGTTTTAAAACTCTCATGTTCATGACCCCTACTTTATCACAGCATCTTATATATTTGTATATGAGTATGTGTATTTAGTTTTAACTAATCTTGGACATGGTATTATTTTATCACTTTCCCTGAGTTAAAAGCCTATGCTTATCCCACTGGCCATCCTAGGATGCTATATTTTTTCATGATGTAGGGTCTGAAGACTTTTTTGTTGCTATTGTGTAGCTTAGGTGGATTAGCACATCTATTGAATTTTTGTGAAGTGGTAAGCCTCCATCCTTTAGAAGTCCTTATCATTTAATCTTTCTTTCTTTATTGATTGAGAACTTTTGGATCCTTTTTGGTCATAGTCGGGGGCATGTTCCTACTTAGATGTTATTCTAGTTTTGGAGGCTTTCATGGACAGATGTTGGTTGGTTGTTATTTGACTCTTAGTCTTATTTTTGAGTTATTTATTCATCTTCTTATTATTGTTGTTTGATACTTATGCTCAGTCGCCTCAGGGAGATATCTCTAATACAGAGTTTCGTCAGTCTATTCATATGCTTAGTCAGTTGATGTCCTCTCAGTCTCGTCAGTTTGATCGTGTTGGTTTTGCTACTCATTCATTTGAGGTCACTCGGGTTGGCTAGTTTATGAGCTTATACCCCCAATCTTTATAGGCTCTAGTATTGAGAAGGATTAGCAAGGGTTTATTGATAAGATGGAGAAGATCTTTAAGGTGATACATACTGCTGATGTAGAGGGTGTGGATTTTACTGCTTATCAGTTAAAAGATGTAGCTTATCAGTAGAAGGAGGAGTGGGAAGCTATGAGGGGTAATAATGTTGAGCAGGCTATATGGGATGACTTTTTTGGTACTTTTATAGATCACTTCTTTCCTCAAGATTTGAGGGAAGCTAAGGTTGAGAAGTTTGTCAATCTGAAGCAAGGTATGATGAGTGTCAAGAAGTATACTCTAAAATTTCAGTAGTTGTTCCATTATGCTGCAGATTTTATGGCTAACATGAGATCCAAGTTGAGGAAGTTTGCTTTCGCATTGTCCTATTATTTGGTATTAGAGTGTAAGGCTGCTATATTGAAAAATAATATGGATTTCTCCAGACTTGTGGTTTATATGCAATAGGTAGAGTATGAAAAGAAGAGATAGGCAAAGATAAAATAGAGGCAGAATAAGAAGTTTAGGTATTATGAGAAGGGTTGGGGTTAGTAGAATAGTGCGAAAAAGGGTAGACAGTAGACCAAAAAGAAGAACTAGGGCAATTCTTATTCGTCTGCTAGTGCTTCCTATCCTAAGCCTTTAAGAGATTATCATTTTCAAGATAGTAGTGGTCCTAAGGAATAGGGTACCTAGTCCTAGGTTAGTGGAGCTCATTCAGCCCCTACCTTACCCTCATTGTCATTTTTGTGGACAACTTCACCATGGATATTATAAGGAGGTGAGAAATTGGTGTTATAATTGAGGTCAGCTTGGTCACATGCAGTGAGATTATTGTTATTGGTATGTTACAGCTCTTTTCTTATGATGTTTATTATTTTCTTGATTCGGGTTCTATCTTTTTCCTATGTGACCCCTTATATGGTTGTACATTTTAGTTTTGGTCCTAAAAGTATTTTCAACCCCTTTTTTGCTTCTACTTTAGTGGGTGATTCTATAGTTGCTAGGAAAATTTATATGGGTGTATGGTGTTCATATTTCATAGGGAGACATTGGTGGATTTGATAGAGTTGGATATGGTGGATTTTGATGTTATCTTGGGGATGGATTGGCTTCATTCATGCTATGCTTCTCTGGATTGTATGACCCGAAGGGTCAATTTTATATTCCCTAATAAACCAATAATAGAATGGGAGAAGAGTTCCTTCGTACCTAAGGAGAGGTTTATTTCCTATCTTAGAGCTCATAAATTTATATCAAAAGGGTGTCTATCTTATCTAGTTTAGGTTAAGGATTCTGACTCTGAAAGTCCTTCTTTGCAATCTATAATTGTTGCCAATGAATTTCCTAAAGTGTTTCCCGATGATATTGATAGGATACCTCTCGATATGAAGATAATTTTGGGATTGATGTTCTATCGGATACCCATCAAATTTCCATTCCTTCTTATAGAATGGCTCCAGCTGAATTAAAGGACCAATTGAAAGATCTTCTTAATAAGGGTTTCATTCATTTTAGTGTCTCTTCATTGGGAGCTCAGATATTTTTTGTGTAAATGAAAGATGGGACCTTTCAAATATGTATAGACTGTCGTTAACTGAATAAGGTTACCTGAAAAATAAGTACCCTCTTCCTAGGATTGATGACTTTTCAATTTGGTAAATGTTTCTCTAATATTGATCTTTGTTTAAGCTATCATCAATTGAAAATTAGAGAGGTTGATATCCCCAAGACTGATTTCCAAATCCGATATGGTCACTTTGAGTTTTTAGTTATGTTATTTGGGTTGACTAATTCCCCAACTACTTTCATAGATCTTATGAATTGGGTGTTCCATTATTTTTTGGATTTGTTTTTCATAATCATCATTGATGATATCTTTGTGTACTCTAAGAGTGAGGAGGATTATGCTAATCACCTCCGAATTATGTTCCAGACTCTTAAGGATCAGAAGTTGTATGAAAAGTTTTCTAAGTATGTGTTTTGGTTGAATGTTGTGTCTATTCTTAGGCATGTTTTTTCTATTGAGGGGATCAAGGTAGATCCACAAAATGTTGAGGCATTTGGGAAATAGCCTAGACCCATACTCCAACCGACACTAGGAGCTTTCTAGGCTTGGCTGGGTATTATAAGAGGTTTGTGGAGAGTTTCTCTTCTATTGTTGCTTTGCTGAAAAGGTTGACTCAAAAGAGGGTTAAGTTCTTATGGTCTAATGCTTGTGAGGGAAATTTGGTGAGGTTGAAGGATAAGTTGACTTTTGCACCAGTTTTGACCCTGCCCGAGGGTACTAAGCGGTTTGTTGTGTATTATGATGCACCCCATATCGGAAAGGGTTGTGTTTTGATGCAGCATGGTAAGTTTGTGGCCTATACTTCTAGGTAGCTTAAGGTTTATAAGAGGATTATCCAACTCACAATATAAAGTTGGCGGCAGTGGTTTTGGCTTTGAAGATTTGGCGTTATTATCTGCATGATATCCATGTGGATATTTATTCACATCATAAGAGCTTTCAATATACGTTAACACAGAAGAAGTTGAACCTCATGCAAAGGCAGTGACTCAAATTGCTTCAGGATTATGATATGAGTCTTCACTACCATCCAGGTAAAGCTAATATGGTTGTTGATACTCTTAGCAGGTTGTCTATAGGGAGCTTATCCTATATTAATGAGTGGAAAAGAAGATTGGTGAAGGAAATTCACAAGTTGGCTAACTTTGGAGTTCATTTTTTGGACTTTGAGGATGGAGGAGTCATTGTTCAAGAAGTTATTGAATCATCTCTTGGTGCTGAGGTAAAGGACAAACAGGTTCTGGATCCCATACTTATGCAGATTAAGGATGATATGGGTAAGTAAAAGGTTATGGATTTCGAGATTGAGGGAGGTGGAATCTTGAGGAATCAAGATAGGTTGTGTGTTCCTGAGGTTTATGGACTGTGGGAAAGGATTTTGACTGAGGCTCATGAGTCTAGATGTACAGTTCATCCGAGTTCAACTAAGATATATCAGGACTTGAAGGAAATCTACTAGCAAAACAACATGAAGAGGGATGTGGCAAATTTCAGGGCTAAGTATATGGTATGTCAATAATTTAAGGTTGAACATTTGAGGGTTGGTGGCATGCCTCAAGAGATAGAGTTGCCTATATGGAAGTGGGATATAATTAATATGGATATTATCACAGGTCTTCCACAGTCTTGCAATCAATATGATTCAATTTGGGTCATTGTGGATAGGATGACTAGGTCCACTTACTTCTTGCCTGTGAAGACTAACTACTGAGGAGAAGATTATGATAAGTTATTCATTCAGGAGATTGTGAAGCTGTGTTGTGCCCTAGTATCCATTATTTTACTGAACATAGTTTTTATCTCACTTTTGGCGTTCATTTTAGAAAAGTGTAGGTACACAGGTGATACTTAGCTCCACCTTCCACCCTCAAACAGATGGACAAGCGGAGCGGGCTATTCAAACTTTGGAGGATATGCTAAGGGCTTGTGTGATTAAGTTTAAGGGTAGCTGGGTTGATCATTTGCCTCTTATAGTGTTTGCATACAATAATAATTATCATTCTAGCTTTCAGATGGATCCTTTTGATGCTCTTTATAGTAGGAGGCGTAGGTCTTCTATTGGGTGGTTTGAGGCAGGTAAGACCAGGTTGTTTGGTCCTGGCTTGGTTCACTGATCCATGTAAAAGGTAAAGGTGATTCTAGAAAGACTTATGACTCCTCAAAATTGTAAAAAATCTTATGCGGATATGAGGCAAAGAGAATTGGAGTTTGAAGTAAATGATTGGGTATTCTGAAAGGTATTTTTTATGAAAGGAATCATGAGGTTATGGAAGAAGTGGAAGATCAGTTCTCGTTACCTTAGTCCATATCAGATTTTAAGGAGAATTAGGAATGTCCCATATGAGTTAGATTTTCCTGTAAGTTTATCTTCGATTCATCCTGTTTTTCATGTGTCTATGCTGAAAAAGTGTGTGGATAATCCTTCTTTGATAGTGTTGGTTGAGGAAATTGGTGATACAAATTTCTTGTCTTATGCAGAATTTTTGAATGAGATATTCGATAGGCAAGTTCATATAATGAGGACGAAGGATGTAGCAATGGTAAAAGTCCTTTGGAGAAACCAAAAGTTAGAAGAGGCTACATGGGAAACAAAGGAAGATATGAAGGTCAGATACCCATTCTTGTTCCCCGGGTTGGATGAAAGTGCTTAAGGTATCGGTTTCACTTTCCTCTTATCATTTTTCTGAGTTGTGATTTGATTTTGGTGTATTCTTTCTATTCTCATGCCAAAAATATCCTACCTCATTATTTAGGGACAAATAATACTAAGGGGGATAATGTAAGACCCCATACAAATTTGATAATTTTATTTTTAACCCTCCCACATGCGTAATGTTAATTTTTTTACTTGAATTATGTAAAGGGAAGAAGTTTAGGGTTATTTTAGGACCCCTAGATAGTGAGGGTCCGCTATATTGGTGTGCCACAGAGGTTAGACTATGTGATATTGGCGTGGCATGGATTCTAGGATCCGCAATAACATCGTGCCATGTTGATTGTTTAATTTCGATCAGTTTTATTTTTTTCACTTAGGGTGAGGGGCTTTTGGCTTTTTACCTATTATATGACCTTTAAATATAAAATAATCTTCTTTTCTTTAGTTTTGAATGATCAAAATCATCCATTCTCTCTTAAACTCAAAATCGAAGAACATTCAAGGGTTTTCAGTGAATTCATCATCCAAGCTCTAAACTGTGTATGTTTCAGGCATATTTCTCTTCCCTAAACTTGAATTTTACATTGTGGCATTGATTGAAAAGCTTTTCATGTGATTTAATTGTAGGTTTTGAAATTGGGTTGTGGGGTTTGGTTGTTACTGACTGAATTACTTGTCTCATGTTCTAATTTGATTATTTATGTTTTAAATTGATGTTTTAAAGACTGAATAGGTGCATGACTTAAATGATTGGAATAGGGGACATGGGTTTCCCCACATTGGATGAATTTTGACTTGGAATTGGCATTAACCTCAATCCACTTTGTAATATTATTTGGATTATGGACAAATTGCATGGTTTAACTTGCCTTTGAACTCAATGCATTGAATTAAGGGATATATGAATATAAAAATGGATTTGGACGGCGTTGGTAGCCATGGTTTGGACTTTAAATGAAACTTGGGAGTCAATTTGGTTATGTAAATTGGTGTGTGGCATGTTTTATTTAGCTTGCAAGTGTATTGGTATGTTGACACCAAGTGGTAAATGCCTAAATGAATGACTCATTGGTTAATGGTTTGAATTATGTACAAATTATTTTAGTTTGGGCTTAAAGTGGGTTGTGTAGCTCACCTTGAAGGTGTAAGTACCGGGGTGGCAAATGCTGGAAACCACGTTTATTGGTGTTAGAGGTCTTTATGATCGTGTGCTTGATAAACACATTGTATATATATATATTTGATGGTGATTGCCTATGATGGCTTTAGTTTTACCTCAATTTTTCCTCAGTTCGTACGGCTAACATGCACTAGGTACCTTTTATTAGGGAGAGTAGAATTCATATAGCCCATCTGTGCCTTTAGGATGGATCGAGCTACACAGTCCAGGTTAATAGTTTTAAAACTTTAATATTTATGACCCATACCCTATCCCGATATGTTATATACGTATATATGAATGTGTGCATGGGTTTTCAGTGATATTAGACATGGCATTATTTTATCACTTTTCTTAAGTTACATGCCAGTGCTTATCCCACTGACCATCCTAGGATGCTACATCATTTTATGATGTAGGGTCCAAAGACTTTTTTGTTGCTCTTATGTTGCATTAGGTGGACTAGCACGTATATTGAGTTATTGTGAAGTAGTGAGCCTTCATCCTTCATAAGGCCTTATCATTTCATTTTTCTTTCTTTTTTATTGAGCACTTTTGGATTCTTTTTGGTCATAGTCAGGGGCATGTCCCGACATAGATGTTATTTTGGTTTTAAAGGAGTTTGTGGACAGGCGTGGGTTGGTTGTTGTTTGACTCTTAGTCTTCTTTTGAGTTATTTATTCATCTTCTTATTACTATTTAATTGGCTTCCACATTGTTATAATTGTTATCAATGTGCTCTTGAGGTTAGGCTAAGGGGATGGTATCCGACCCATGGTATGACCCCAAAAGCATTCCAAAATTCCAAAGTAACTTCAATCATGCCTGCAGGCTTTTCCACTGCACCTATAGAGATGTCACCATAATAGTCAGGATTACCTTGTATAATACAGTTCAACATGGTATATAGCTCATTAGAATTTTTCTTCAACGCTTGACCGCCTGCAGCTGAATAAAGCAAAATCTTTGTTTTATGTTCAAGATCTTCAACAAAATTGTGAGCCAATACCTCATTGGACTGTTAGTGGTGTGGACGGTCCCTGAGAAGAGATTTGAACCTCTCCCAAGCATAATATAATTTCTCATCCAGCGTCTTCTTAAATCTCAAAATTTAATTGTGCAACCTTCCAGTCTTGTCGGATGGAAGGAAATAGATAAGCAACGTTTAGGCTAGATCATCCCATGTAGTGATCGAACTTGCCAACTCTACGTTCAACCACTTCTTTTCTTTCCCCAAAAGTGATAAGGGAGTGAAAGGAAGCCTCTATAGTCAGTAGAGACTCCAGTGGGAATGAACATGTCACTACTCTCTAAGAAATTCTTCAAATAGACCTATGGATCCTCATGTGATAAGCCCTTGTTGTAAAATAGTTGCACAATGTTCTGCTTTAGCTCAAATCTTCCTCCAGGTGTCGGTCTACGAATAGCATAGGTAATATTAGTTGTGTCTAGGATTGCCACTTCACGTACTATCTTACGGGCTGGTAGATCTTCCGCCATAAGAGCAGAAATATCTTTCTTTTGTTAAATTTGAGGTATTCAATAGAGAAGTACTACTTCTCTCCTCAACTAGTTTAAGCATCTCTCAGGTTCGGGATATTGGTCAACCAAATACCTTTCCCTTGACAACTTACTTGTTTTTCAGACCAAAACTTGTAAATTCAGAAGCTAAGATCAAGTTATTAACACCTATAAAACAAAATAGCAAAACTAAAAGTAAGATAGTTGCCAATTTTCAAGTTCACAGCAATGGTGCCAAAAACTCACTATACAGCTAAGTATGATTTTTCAGCGTGCCTTACCACCGGATGATGGTGTTTAGCCACTCATGGAATTGTGAAGAATCATGCTCATGGAATTCTTGTAACAATCCAAGAGTAAACTAAAGTAAAGGATTAAAAACCCTAAGATAAGACTCCTCAAGTGTATTGAAAGCCCCAAAGGTCGTTCAAGATGTTTACAAAAAGATTGGAGTGTTTTATTTATACTAGAACATTGGCCACTTTTTGTACACTAGCATGCCACACCTTTATCGCTAAGGATTGGGAGCGTAGAATTCCCCAATCACGGTGACACCCTGAAATTTCACTTTTGGTTTGAAACTAATGATGTGGCATTCCCTTAAAGAGGAGGCTAGAGGGTGTGGCACGCCCCTAAGCCCAAAATTTTTAGCTTTGGTTATCCTTTGCTCCATGCATTTAGCCTTTCATTCCTTGCTTCATGGAAGCTTTTCTCTTCAGAAACAACTTGTATATCACCGCATTATCATGTTTAACATCTCACCAAGCTTCCTATAACATAAAATACCACAAATTAGAGCTTACAACAAATAGAATCCAACAAGACAAACTAAAATAATGCATAGCTCAAGCTAAGAATACTAGTTTCCCCATTTAAACTCTGTGTGAACGTTTTGCTTACAAACTTGTTCTGAAAATACCTTAAAATTTATAAACATGTAACTTAACACCTAGATGCTCAATTATATGAATATTAACTCATTATGCACATGAGAAGTTCTTGAAACTAAGCTAATTGAGGCTAGATAACAACACTTAGGTGCATAAATCCACCTAAAATCAATCACAAACACAATGAATATAAAAACACACTTGTAACAACCAACAAGATTTATATATAATTTCATTCCATCCAATTAAAACTCAAGATATCAAACAGTCATTCATTTACCTTGAACATTCATTGTACAAGCAATACTAAGGAATAGTTATCATCCACACATAACATAATTTGGTTTAAACTACATTAAAACCATCACCTATAATTTGCACATATGATCTATAGGTCTGAATCACCCCCAACCCTTCATCCTAACAGATTGATGCCTTATAAATTTCCTATTCTACTGGCTACCACTTTAGATTCTTCTGAATCCACCAATACAAACTGCCCTTAATGAATAAGCATTATATTAGGTTAACCTAAATTTTGGGTACTACACTACTATTAATCATGCAAGGATGAACAACAACAAGGTAAACACATAAATTCATGAACAATTTTAATATCTCAGCGCAATAGCAATTTCCTACCAATTAATCGAGTTTTCATCCATTTTATCTATCTAAACACTGTGCCTTCAGACCTAAACATGTAATCTTCAATCAATCTACATCATGCTTATGTTGTCTAACTCATATCTAAACTACTCTATTAAACTAGCCTACCTAGACGCCAAGCATTTGTTACAAAAGTATAAGTGGGGTTTAGACTCTGTGAAGGTGAATTTTGCCATGAAATCGAAGGGAAAACCATGGTTTTTATCCCATGAATGTGAAATCCCTCCTCTCTTTGATCCCAGGCCATGAGGTAACCCTAGGAAGGGTTAGAGCAAACCTCATCTTTTTTACAACTAAAGAGGAGAAAAGAGAATTATTAAAAACGGACCTAAGATTCTGCTCTCGTCATCCAGCTATATAAGCATGTTGGAAACTATGGCGACGCTGCTATAGCGAGAAAATTTCTAACATAGCGGGATGACGTTAGGCTGATCAAAAATTTCAAATTTCAAAATTTTTAATAGTGTCACCCCATACTAATTCAAGATTTTATTTCAAATTTTTTTGTAACCCACACCCATAACAAGGTGTCTTTTAATAGTGATGGAACAAGTCGGAACTTAGCATATCCAGTCTTTAACTTTCTTTACATTTTCTTATGATTATTTGTAATTATTTTACTAACCTTGTATTTATTTGAAATATGTGTTTTTGTATGGTATGATTGAATTTGAATTAACTTTTATATTTATTTGGTTTTGTTTAGCCTTAAAATTTCTAGAATTTATTTTATTCAGATAATTTTTTGTCTATTCAACATTTGCAAAGTAACGACATATTATTTAACCATTCATCTTTACATTCACAGATTGATAAGTTTTGATTAAAAAAGTAAATTTTGGTTCAAGTGCAAGCCTAAATGAAAATACATTTTTTAGAATTTGTTCAAATGGCTAGCAATAGTCTTCATTTTCAAAAATATAAATTAATGGTTTACTCGTTATAATTGGAGCTTTTAAATGAATCATTAAATTATTCTAATTAGTCAAGCCTTTTAATTTTGCAAGTAACACACCCACCAAAATGTGATTTTTCATTTAATTTAATATAGTTCAAATGCTTACTACATTTCATATTTATTTCTTAACTTTATTTTAAGTTTTCAGATTTTAAAGGTCTCCAAAACATAAGGTATACACGTGTTCTTAAGCTACGTATACAAGGTATTACTATTATTATTATTATTATTTTCACTATCATTTATTATTGCAAATGGAGTATTGGTGTCATGAGCACTAAAAGTACAGATAAGTTTCCCCAACTAGTTAATTTATTACATGAAGACCCATTAACTTATCTAGGAGTTAGGCTTCCTTGACTATCCCTATGAAGAAGCGATAAGGCTTGCATTGGTGGACCAAAAAATAGTCAATGGATTGGGAGAAGTTAGTTGAGAACCTATTTTGCACAAAAAGTCGGTTATGTGGCCTGATGGAAGCGATGCCGGAGCACTAGATTCCCCAGCCTTGTTAAACACAACCTACATATGGAAAGGATAGAGTTATGCCTATAGGGGCAGTTTCAAGAAAGTTCAATAAATCAATTGCACCACCTCTATTTCGACAGGGGAAGATTTAAAGAGTGAAGAAATTCAAGACCCTTATGAAGATCAACAAGATCTACAGGTGTAAGATTTTGGATTGAACAGCTGCCCATAAAATCAACCATCAAATCCCCCATCATGTTTCAAACCACTCTACCAATTCCATCCTTGCTAGTCCTTTTTTTAAAAGTCATCAATATTTAGTTTGTAGTAGTTGGAAGGGGGTTGTAATAAAGCAATTTTAATAGGGATGGGCTTATCGAAAGAAGGGTCAATTTCAGTAAAAAAATTATATTCCAAAACTTTGGAACGCACCATCAGAACATTCATGAGAGAACATTCTTACTTGAAAACATTGTTATTCCGGTTAATCCATAGGTGCTAAATAGTAAATGGTAAGAAGCCTAGTCAAGTATATTGAATGGATAAGGAAGAGTTTAATGAAGGGATATTTAAATGTTTGAGATCAATCAACCAATGGTTTGAGGAGAAAGTAAATCAAGTCAATATTGAGCCACAGACCCAACCAAAATTTTTTGGCAACAGAGCAGTGTAAAAGATATGAGAGGCAAGTTCAAGGAAACATTTACAAGCCGGGAAGATGGGATTATTAGTAATTCCAATATGATGGAAATATTTCATAGTAGGCAACTAGTGTTTGAAGAAAAGCCAAAAATGGAACTTAAATTTATTAATAATATTAATAGATCCATTCACAATTATAAAATGGGGCACATAATTATTCATGGAACTAAGAATGTAACTATAAGAACTGTGGGTGGAAAATAAACCATTGGAGGTGCCAACCTAGAAAGAAGAATCACAGCTAGATGTGTTGGTATTTAAATGAATGCAATGAGTTTTTGCATTAAGATTACAGGGAATTTGCATTAAAATTTTAATCCATGACCAATTAAGTCCATCCCAAAGATCAAAGAGTTTGTAATGGACTTCTTCATGAGTCAAAGGACCATGTATAAGATTACAAAGGGGGTGGAATCAAGAATCCATCTACAGTACCAAAAGTTGATAGATTTTCCATTAGCAGTTTTCTAGTCAATTTTAGGAGAACAAATTCTCTACCTTGTAATTATTTTTTCAAATGAAAGAAGGCTCAGTGGTTTTAGAGTTATTAAACTTACTAATAAAAGCACGAGCAGCCTCCAAGATAAGACAGTTGGAAGAGTAGGGTTTTCTATGTGAGAATCTACTAGCCCAAGCACACCATAATCCTTAGGTTGGGTATTATTCCACGAAACATAGTGAAATTTTCTCTTCTCATCATGGAACCCTAAATAAAGTCCTTCTAAATTTTATCAATAGCTTTACTAGTAGTCATGGGAAGAGAATAGTATTGCATGGAATATGTGGGAATAACATTGAGAGAAGATTTAGCCAAAGTGAGTCTACCCATGGGAGTTAGGAATTTAGTTTTACAACTAGAAAGTTTCCTTTTTAATATTATCAAGGATATAATGGAAGTCACTAGCTTTAGGTTTTTCCAAAAGGATCGAAAAACCAAGGTACTTATGATCAGAAGTCACTAGCAGCTAACTTTTACAGGTGTAATTAACATATTTAACTGGTAGTGAAAGAGAATTGGTTGAGCCGTATTTAGAACCTGAGTGAGTATTTCATCAATGAAGGAGGGAAGCTATAGTCCAGTATCTAATTCTATAAATACTTATGGCAGATCTGACAGATATTGTTCCTGCTAACACACCAGCAGCTAGGCCCATTTGCGAAGTGGCAATCCCACTCGCGAAGAATGTTACTAGTATCATACGTAAACAAGCTATGGGTGGTTGGTTTGAACTAAAACAAAATATAGTGCAACTCTTGTACTTGAATAGGAAATTCACCGGTTTATCTCATGAGAACCCACAATAACATTTATAGAGCTTTCTTGAGTTAGTGATACATACATTCTACTGAAGTATATACCGACTATTTTCGACTTACTTTCTTCCCGTTTTCTCTGTTGGGGGAACCAAAGAGATGGTTGAAGGTAGAGCCACCAAATTTTATCACTTCCTGGGATGACTTGGCCCAAAAGTTTCTTATTCGGTTCTTCCCATCTAGAAAGACTGCACAGTTAAGAAGTGAAATTTTGAGTTTCAAAAAGAAAGCTATAGAGAATCTATACCAAGCTTGGGAAATATTTAAGTCTATGTTACGTGATTGTCCTAACTATTATCACACCAATGATGTGTTGATGCATACTTTTACTAAAGGTCTCAATCCAACTATTAACATTCTCCTGGATTTAACTATAGGTGGACAAGCATTGAAAAAGACCTATGATAAATTATGCACACTGCTAAATTGTATTTCAAAGGGGAATCAAGAATGGAATGTAGATATATTGAGGAGCACTCAAAAGAAAGTGGTGGAAGTGTTCGAAGTTGACCAGATGACTGCTATAGCAGTACAAATTTCTTTTTTACAAAATCAGATAAATACCTAGTTCAACAATTTAAATTTGGGGAACACAGAAAAAACAACAATGTAGAGCATCAAACGCAGACCTAGTGTGAGGTAAACGAAAGTAGTGACCATGCAGCAGATGCTTGTACAGCAAATCTAGAATCTGTTAATTATATGGGTAATGCATAACGTCAGGGAAATCAAAATTTTGGCAATACCTATAATGCTAACTCGTGAAATCACCCCAACTTCTCATAGGCCAAGAAATCAGAGTTAACAGCAACAAACTCAAGGTAAACAGTCTAGTATTCAATCAAGCAATATTGAGGAGATGCTAAAACAAATTATGGTTACTCAAGCGTAGAGGGCATGCAATATAAAGAATCAACAGTTAGCAACTAATACGCTAGAGGTTCAGATGGGTCAGCTTGTAGGAACACAAAATACTAGGCCTCATAGAGGTTTATTGAGTAATATTGATCTAAATCCCACGTAAGTGAATGTTGTGTCTACTCGCAGTGGGTTTCAATTAGAGGAGTTAGAATTAAGGAAGTTGACTCATAGAGTAGCTATAAAGAATGAAGAGAAGACTAAAAATAACAAAGTTGAGAGAGCTGACACTAACGTGGAAAGTGTAAATCCACCTGCACCATTCCCACAAAGTCTAAAGAAGCAGAAAGAGGCGGCATGTTATCAGAAATTTATTGACTTGCTAAAACAGGTTCATATTAACCTTCCTTTAATTGATGTGTTACAGGATGTTCTAAAATATGCTAAGTATATCAAAGATATCATGGCAAATAAGAACCGTCTAACCGAATATAGAACTATTGTACTTACTGAGGAATGCACATCAAAAATTTAGAATAGGCAGCCCACAAAGATAAAAGATCCAAACAGTTTCACCATTCAGATCAGTATTGGGTAACCTGTTTATTTCTAGAGGCTTATATGATCTTGGGGAGAGTATAACATAGCGTTGTTCAAGAAGATAGGGCTAGGCAGCCCGAGACCCAAAGTAGTGATTTTACAGTTAGCAGACCATTCACTTGCTAAACCAGCTAGGATAGTTGAAGGTATGTTAGTTCAAGTAAGCTCTCTCATATTTTAGGTCGACTTTATTATTTTAGATTTTGATGTTGATCCAAAAGTTCCAATTATTTTTGGGACGTTCCTTTTTAGCTACAGGGAAGGCTTTGATTGATGTGGTTGTAGGGAAGTTAAAAATGAGAGCTCATGATAAGGGCGAGGTCCTTGATGTGTACAGGGCAATGAAGTTACCAGCATTATGTGAGGAATTATCCTCTATCAAAGTTCTAGACCTTGAATCTGGCTCCCCCTTATTATGTCCAAGAACCCAATAGAGAGAGCATTGATGGGATGTGATATTTTTAGAGATGCTAAAGCATATGAAATGGTTGAGCTTCTGAATGCTACAAGTGTATTTGTATGTAAGGGTGAATTTGAGCCTTTGAATAAGCCCCTTGGTCCTTCTACTAGGCATTCCATTGAGGACACCCCCAATTTGGAGCTTAAGGCTCTACCTTCCCATCTCAAATATGCCTTCCTTAGTGATGATGACACTTTACCTATAATTCTCTCTGCAAGTTTGTCTGATGTACAGGTAAGAGAGGCATTGATAGTGCATAAAAGAAGAAAGAAAGCGATCGGATGCAAATATCAGATATCCAAGGAATTAATCCTAGAAAGTGATTAGATAAAAAATGTCAGAAATCCAGGGAATTAATCCTGCTTTTTGCATGAATAAAATATTTATGGAAGAAGATCACAAGATGAGTGTTCAACAACAGCAAAGATTAAGCCCAGTAATAAAAGAGGTAGTTAGAAAGAAAGTGATCAAGTGGCTTGATGCGGGAGTAGTTTATCCTATCTTAGATAGAAATGAGTTAGTCCTATTTAGTGCATTCCAAAATAGCGAGGGATAACAATTGTGACAAAGGATAATAATGAGTTGATCCCGACTCATACTATGACTCGGTGGAGAATCTGTATGGACAATCGGAAGCTCAATGAGGCAACCCGAAAGAATCATTATCCCATACCTTTTATTGACAAAATGCTTGATAGACTTGTTGGACAAGAATACTACTACTTCCTTGATGGCTATTCTAGCTATAATCAAATAGCCATAGCGCCAAAAGACCAGGAGAAGTCAACATTCACCTGTCCATATGGAACTTATGCTTTCAGGAATATGCCTTTTGGATTATACAATGTACCCGCCACTTTTTAAAAGTGCATGATGACCATTTTCTATGACATGATGGAGGATTTTTTTCGAGGTATTTAAGGATGACTTTTTTTATTGGGAAACTCTTCTGATATGTGTTTGCAGAACTTAGACAGGGTTTTGGCTTAGTGCGAAGAAACAAATTTGGTATTAAAATGGAGAAATGCCATATTATGGGCAGGAAAGGTATCGTTCTCGTCCATAAAGTGTCACTAAAAAGTTTAGAAGTCTACAGATCAAAAGTAGAGATGATTGAGAAATTGTTGCCACCGGTCTTAGTTAAGGGTGTGTGCAGATTCCTTGGATCTGTAGGGTTTTACAGAAGGTTCATTAAGGAATTTTCGAAGATAGAAAGTCCAATGTCTAAGATATTGGAGAAAGAGGCCAAATTTTAATTCTAGACTAATTTTTAGAAATTATTTGATAACTTCAAGAAAAGATTGATAGAAGACCCTTATTGATTGCTTCTGGTTAGGGGTTACCATTTGAGCGGATGTACAACACTAGTGATGTAACTGTAGGTGTGGTGTTAGAGCAATGCAAGGAAAAGGTTTTTGACACAACCCAAACTAGTGCCTTGTCATAATGGGCAATCCCAAGCCCAACCAGGACCAAGAATTACCCCCGATACCCAACCCGACCACCAAATGCATACCTTGAGTCAATTGATGTTCGAACATGTAACAAGATAGTGTATTCACCCTGGGTAGTGACTCTGCGATAAGACTATATCCGAGACCAACCCAACTAGGTCCAACCACCTTAATCCAACCCAAACCAAAGCGGAACTATCAGCCAATATATGAATATATATATATATAACATAAACCATCCATACTATATCCAAGTCCACAGATGTCCATACAAAGCCTCTAGACCAACTAAAGAGTACGTAGTCAGGATATGCCCCAAACCATAGCCAAAAACCAAAGTCTATAAAACACAAGAGATATGTAAAGTAATCCATGACATGATATAGATGCCTTTCGAACTATGAAAGCCCACTACTTCAATCCAACTTTGACTATCACCAAATCCGATCACTAATCAGGAGAAGTGGAATGATCTATCTTTGCATGGTGTAGGTATACAGCTGCTAGTAGATGGGTTAGTAGGTGAACACTAGTATCACTCAGGATAAGAATAAGATAATGCCATTTATAAAACTAGGTAAAACTATCCATATGCATACAACCATAAATATATATACATAACCATGCAGGGAAAGGGAACCGGATTTAGCATGCCTCTAAAACCTTGGGTTGTGTAGCTTTACCATCCTAAACCACCCATGGGCTATATAGGTTTAGCTCCCCCTACTGAAACAGCCCCAATACGTGTAGCCGCACGACCAGGGAAGAAAACCCTTGGGATGACTAGTACATCTCACAAAATATAGTTTGACATTATACACATGGTCACCGAGACCAACCTCATATCGACAAATATGAGTTTCTAGTTTTGGTCCCCCGAGACCTCCATCTTCCACGGCTTTGCTATACATCCCTCCATTATTGCCCAATTAAAACCAATTTCCAAATAACCAAACCATTATCCATTTATTAACCAAGGTCGTTAATATTAGTATCGTCATACCAATCCTTACTTGCAAGTATTATCAATAGCCAACCATATATAGGTTTAAGGGGACTTTCAAGTGCCCTTCCATTTACCATATTAAACCACTTGGGGGACTTTTGTGTTCCCCACTATAATAACCATTTTTCCTTTTACTTTTCCAAACCATTTAAACCAATTCCATTAATGCATTCACTTGACGGATTTCCATGTATCCCATAAGGTTTTCAAAATAGACCACCCATGACCACCAAAACCTTTACTCTTTAAACCATTCCAAACCATTTTAGTCCATGCCAAGCATTTAAAGCATTTATATCATTTAAACCATTTAAACTATGCAAAACCATCCAAAACTATTTAGAGTTCCATTACAAAACCAAACTATGCATGAGTCCCAATGAAAATTCAACAATAGAGTAAAAACATACTTTGAGGCATTTTATCAAACATATTGAGTGCATACCTTTACCAAGACCAAAACCAATGCATAAACCACCATAATTAGGGTTACTCAAGACCTATTTGTTAACTATAACCAACCAATAACCACATGTACAAACCATAACTTATGTAAAAACATAGTTTAAACCAATACCAAACCATATTCATCAAGACCCTCAACATATATTTCTAAAGCCACCATTCATGATTTATAAATCAATGTTTAAAACACAATACACATGCTTTTAGTTGGAAATAACAATGAGGGAAGGAGTACATGCCTTATACAAGAAGATTCATAAAAGAAATCTTGACCTTTGAACCCTTTGAAGAACGCATGAAGAAACCCTATCCTCCATTCTTCAAGAGAGCATTTGAGAGAGTATTTGAGGTGTTTTAATCCTTTAACAAGTGTTATGGAAGGATACCAAAGGTTATATAATGTGAGGACATAAGGGTTAAGAAGTAGGAATTATCCAAACTAACATTAACTTAAAATTTAAAACATGTCACATCCAAGGGTCAACTACCCCTTACCATTCGTATCCTAGGGTAAAGTGGTACCCCAACTCGAGCCCAAGACCATGCCAAGACCCTACCTACTAGTTTCTATATGACTCACACCTCCCTAGTCATACCTTAAGGGTACCAGTGATACCCCAAATTGTACCCACAACTCGTATTTTGGGCAAACTCCACAAGATTACACCTTGGGCAACATACGACTAGGACTTACACCCATCGTATCCCTCTATACGACTCGTACTAAGAAGAGTCGAATCTTGGGCAATATCCAAGCTAAACACACTACCTAGGGTATAAGTAAACCCGCAAGGCATCCCCTAACTCATAACCAAAGAGTACGAGTGGTATCCTTGAGTCGTACCAAGCCTAGTGAGTCCAAAACCTTGGAAATTTTGCAAGGGTCCAAGACTTGGGGTGTTTCATTCTCTCCCACTAGGATCATTCATCCTTGAATGATGCGTAAGAGAAAGGAAAAACAGGAGATAACACCTTAACACACATCAAACTTTACACTAATAGAAATAGAGTACATGAACACAAACCAAGATGAGAAGGTCATCACATATCTCAAGCACAACATACACCCCAACTCTTTCATTTCGGCCTCTAACTAAGTTAGAAAACAAAGATGTAAGAGGAACCATTTCTCACCTTTAACCAAGATAGATACCAAGATGTGATAAGGAACAGATACCCTACACACGAGTTTTCGGAAGATCAAATGCGGATACTTGGACTCCATGTCCACTTTTGCATCCCAAATGACTTTCTCAGACCTTTATTCCACCATGGAATTTTTACCTAAGCCATACCTTATTTGTTCGCAACGGCGAGCTTAACAATCCAAGATCCTCATCGATACTTCCCCAAAAGAACAAAGAACCCAAGATACCAATACTACCCAAAGGAACCAACCAACCTAGGGCCATCCAAAGCTCACCCCAACACAATACATAGATTACCGAAGAAATGGACTCTTGCTAGAGAGCATGTCCAATTCAACTTAGAATTTACTGAGATACGTCACTACGAGAACTTGAGTCTATCTATACATCACCTTCATATTTAAGCCTATCTAACATTAAGAGGAGTTAACTTAGGCCACCAGGCACTACTCCGTACATCTATCCCAAAACACCACTCCACTTCTATCACCATTATAATATAGGAACCATGAGTAGAAGACATGGACAAACCATATCCAACCACTATAATCGACCCCCTAACTATATCTCGACTACCTAACAGAACTATTATTATATCTACCAATCACAACATTCGAGCTTAGGACTTGTATACCCGCGGTATGAGCTATCCAACAAAAGATCTAGCACCCTTTACAATATTCACAAGGTTTTCACCACCCATTCCTTTTCTAACTATTTCCCAAGACAACAGACTTACCTTACCTTCAAAAACCTTAACTCTGGTAGTCACCCTAGACTCTCACCCACTTAGGGACTTCTATATCCCTCATCTTACAACATCACCATGCTCCCCAATGCCATTACTATCCTAACACAAGAAATTAACTTACAGAACTGAATTACAAAATCCATGCCTCCCAAGGATAAATCCTAGAGACAAGACATGGCACTACAGGCACAAAGTTCTTCACAACAACCACCTAGACCATAATGGAGAATCGTCTAAACCAGACCATACAATGAAAAGAGTCCTTAGACTAGACACTTAATGAAACACAACCACCTATACCATGAGTAACTTAACACAAGGTCAAGACTCATATCCAGGGAATACTGCGAATAAAAAATACAAACCTTAGGCATAAATGCTAAATGAATACGTGCAACACAAGTAGATTACTCTCTTAATCAGAAGAGTGTCATCAGAATATGCAACCTCGACCTTTCCTTGAAGTCCACTACTAGAAGGGAATCTTAGATTAACCACCAAACTCCATCCTATTACACCAACGAACATAATTCTCCGCTTTAATGGATATCACAGAAAACATACACCAGGGACGCCTGGTTCCCCCATACCTTAAACCTCATTCAACCAAATGCTACCTAGAGCCGAACATAGACATACAAAAACCATGAGACCAAATTGACTCCAAGGTTTTTAATTTAAATCAAAACCATTTAAAATCAAACCATGGCCACCAAGGCCTTTCAAAACTCATTTGAATTCAACAAAACCTAATCCATGTTTCCTTAACCATCTATGCAATACAAAGATTCAAGAATAGTCAAATCATATGACAAAATAAAATCCAATGGAAATTTCAAAAATATTTTGAGGGTATAAAATTTCCCAAACCAAAATAAAGTAATTGGGGAATCCAATGTACCCCAAAATCCTATTTAACATTCCCATGCATCCCGCATGTTCATAAACATAAATAAAGCCTGAATAATGCATCGTAATTCATGGAAAATCAATTAAATGAGTAATCGTGTCAAATCCCTCAATTTTGCCCAAACCTATATTTAAAATCATAATTTTAATAATCAATTACATGCCAACAATCAAATACAAGTATAGGGATAAAGATACATGCAAGCTTTATGATCTAACCTATCGAATGACTAAATCCTCAGTCCCTTCTTTCAACCTAAACTTTCGACAAGTACAAGTATCGGGATAAAGACACATGCAAGCTTTATAATCTAACCTGTCGAATGACTAAATCTTCAATTCCTTCTTTCAACCTGAACTTCCGACCTATATGATACAACTCTCCCACTATTGTATTTCCTAAATCATCAACCTTATCCAACCTACTAGTTTACCTCCATAACACCCGTATTGCTATTTTTGAGCTTATCATACTCCCTTTTATCAAAATCAAGCATCTTGAGAATCTACCAACCACCATGTGCTACTAGCAGAGTACCCTTATAGAATATACATAAAAACGGTCCACCCCATAGAGAGAACACTTCAAATTCCTTAGTCACCCACGGAAAACTTATTTATTTCCAAGGAAAACCATTTTCTTTATGCATGCAAGGACAAAACACTCCATAGGGGAACATTAAGAACAGTGAGACATTATCTAAGATATCTATTTATTTCTCCTTAAGATACTTTAATTCCACCAAAACTATTCTATAAAGAAGGAATAAAAATTTGGACAAATGTCTAAAAAAAGACCAACCCCATACCAACCTCCCCATCAGAAAGGAACCATGATGGTCATCAGAAAGGACCTCGAGAAATTTATCCACCAGTGAAACCAAACTAAGGAAAAACCTTTCACATCAACCTCCAAGTTCTAATATATAATATAACCTTTCCCTTATTAGCTAGGAATAAAACCATTATCTTATTCCACAATTGACTCACTAGAAAGCCTAATAAGTCTGATAATCTAATTAATGAAAAGCACGAATGCAACCAATCCATCCGCTAAATGACATGGAAATCCACCACATTCAAGTCAAAAAAATCCACCATGAATCCTTTATTACCAAGAAATGTCTCACACCTTCATAAAATCTTTTGGCAACCAAAAGGTTACCTATCGGGGTAGAAATAGAAGAAGAAAAAAGCCTAAAATAACCTAGGGACCACATCCAAAATACACAACCATAAATGGGGCCACAAAAGATAGAAGACCTCAAACCAAGTTAACCATACACACCACAAAGAAAGGAATTCTTAACATACCAGTGTCAGTATCAAAAGATACGTCGGACTCTCAAAGAATAGTAAGAACATGGAGGCAATCTTTACCAATGTTAAAGATAGAGAAAGCACCCAATACCCAACTTGTCCAAGTGGAATCCCTTACAGGACACTTCCATTTATTTAGGAAATAGTAACTCCTTACCTTGCCTCTTTCCAACCTCACCTTATTTCTCTCTATACCTATATCTGGATCCATAAATTAATAGAACACCAAAGCTCGACATTGATAACCTTTCTTAAGATCACTAAAATAATTTCCATCTTTTGAATAGGATTACTGGAGACTGACAGGACTCTACAGGGAAAACAAAAAGCTAAAATCTATAACAAGGTTTGTGCCCTATGAGGTATACTAGATCTATCCATGTTGTCCTCGAGTGGGACAGCCAAGTTTCCACAAACTTTAGATTGTTGAGAAGACATGATCCAAAGAGTGAACCAAGGAATATTAAGAGAAAAGTTCAAGACCTTAGACTCCAGAGCCTGAAAGTAAAATAACCAAGAAAGTGAAACATTCCTAAATGCCTCATAGCCTCTTGATTATAAGTGTGCTGCATGACAAACCCATAAGCAAGAATTTACTCGACATGGCTTTATGGACACCCCATGACACCAAAACCTAAGCTCTAATAACAACTTAACACAACTCGAATGAACCATGGCCTTGTCGTAATGGGCAATCCCATGCCCAATTAGGACTAGGAACTGCCCCTGTTACCCAACCCATCCACAAATATATGACTTAAGTCGATAGATGTCCAAATATATAACAAGATAGTGTATTCACCTCGAGTGGTAACTCTGGGATAAGACTATATCTGACTCTAACCCAACCAAGTCCAACTACCATAATCCAACCCAAACAAAAAATGAAACCATCAGCCAATATACGAATATATATATATATAACATAAAACATCAAACCATACCCAAGTCCACATCTATCTATACAAAGCCTCTAGAATAACTACAGAGTACCCAGTCGGGACATGCCCCTGACTATAGCTAAGACCAATGTCTATGAAAGACAGGAGATATGTAAAGTAACCTATGATATGAAATAAATGCCTTTCAAACTCTGAAAGCTCACAACTTTAATCCAATATCGATTGTCCCGAAATCTACTCACTAAGTAGAAGAAGTGGAATGGTTTGTCCCTACATAGTGTGGATATACAACCTCCAGTAGATGGGTTAGTGGGTGAACACTAGCATGCACTTGGGTAAGGATAAGATAATGCCATTTATAAAACAAAGTAAAACCATCCATATGCATACAACCATACATATATATATATAACCATGCCAAAAAAGGGAACTGGGTTCAATATGCCTTTAAAGCCTTTACCTATGCTATGTAGCTTTTCCATCCTAAACAACTCACGGGCTATATGGGTTCAGCTCCCCCTGCTTAAAGGCCTCAGTGTGTGTAGACGCACGACCAGGAAAGAAAACCTTTAGTATGACTAGTACATCCCTTAAAATATAGTATGACATTATGCACAAGGTCATCGATACCAACCTTATATCGACAAATATGAGTTTCTGATTTTGGTCCTCCTAGGACCACCACCTTACACGGCTTTTCTACACTTTCCGCCATGATTGACCAATTAAAACCAAATTCCAAATAACTAAACTGTTATCCATTTATTAACCAAGGCTATTAATATTTGTATCATCATACCAATCTTTACTTGCAAATATTATCCATAGCCAACCATATATAGGCTTAAGGGGACTTTCAAGTGCCCTTCTATTTACCATATTAAACCACTTAGGGGACTTTTATGTTCCCCACAAGCATAATCATTTAGCCTTTTACCTTTTCAAACCATTTAAATCAATTCCATTAATGCATTTACTTAAAGGATTTTCATGCCTCCCGCAGGGTTTTCAGAATAGACCACCCATGACCACCAAAACCTTTAACCTTTAAACCATTCAAAATTATTTTAGTCGATACCAAGCATTTAAAGAATTTATATCATTTAAACCATTTGAACCATCCAAAACCATTTAGAGTTCCATTACAAAACTAAACCATGCAAGAGTCTCAATGAAAATTCAATAATAGAGTAAAAATATTCTTTGAGGCATTTTATCAAACATGTTGAGGGCATAACTTTACCAAGACCATAACCAATGCATAAACCACCATAATTAGGGTTACTCAAGACCTATTTGTTAAAACATAACCAACCAATAACCATATGTGCAAACTATTACCTATGTAAAAACATAGTTTAAACCAATACCAAACCATATGCATCAAGACCCTCAACATATATTTTGAAAGCCACTATTCATGATTCATAAATCAAGGTGTAAAACATAATACACATGACTTTAGCAGGAAATAATAATGAGGGAAGAAGTACATGCCTTGTACAATAAGATTCATGGAAGAAATGTCGACCTTTGATCCCTTTGAAAACACATGAAGAAACCCTAGCCTCCAATATTTAAGAGAGCATTTGAGAGAGTATTTGAGGTGTTCTAATCCTTTATCAAGTATTTTGGAAGGCTACCAAAGGTTATATAATAAGAGGACATAAAGGTTTAAGAGTAGGAAATATCCAAACTAACCTTGACTTAAAATTTAAAATAAGTCACATCCAGGGGTACGACTCCCCTTTACCATTTGTGTCCTAGGATATGAGTGGTACCCCAACTCATGCCCAAGACCATGCCAAGGACCTACCTACTAGTTTATATATGACTCACTCCTTCCTAGTCGTACTGTAAGGGTATGAGTGACACCCTTAATCATACCCATAACTCGTATCTAGGGATTACTCCATAAGACAACACCTTGGCAACATACGACTAAGCCTTACACCCCTCGTATCCCTCTATATAACTCATTCTAAGAGAAGTCATATCTTAGGTAGTATCCAAGCTAAACACACTACCTAGGGTACAAGTAAACCCTCAAACTAGCCCATAACTCATATCCAAAGGGTATGAGTGGTATTCTTGAATCATACCAAGCCTAGTGAGTCCAAAACCATGGAAATTTTGCAAGGGTCCAAGACTTGGGGCATTTTAGTTTTTCACTCCATATATTATGCTAGTAAGGTAGAGGATGTTGCTCAAATAAATTACACTATCACAGAGAAAGAAATGTTGGCTTCAGTATATGCATTCGACAAATTCAAAGCTTATCTAGTCGGCATAAAGGTGATAGTACAAATAAATTATGTAGCCACCAGATATCTATTAAATAAAAAAAATACAAAGCCAAGGCTAATCTATCATGACCCAAACTAGAGCTTGTCTGTGATGGGTATCTCAAGTCCCACGTGGAAAGGAGATCACCCCCTGCACCTAACCAAACCCAAAATACTACACCCTAAGGTTGGATTAATTCTAAACATATGACAAGATAGCGTGTAATAGCATAAGAAAATTTTAATGCAAGTCCATGACCGACCACCGATGACCTGCTATTTGATCGACTGACACTACCAAATAACTAACGTAGTCCAAATAAAGTCTTCTAAATCAGTGTCCAAAATGAAATATTAATGAAGTGTAAGGATATGCCCCTAAATATATCCAAAATCAGTATCCAATAGTCTATAACCAAAAAAGGAAACCATAATCCTGAAATGAAGCCTTCCAAAGCATGGAAGCTCACCACTTCTAGTTGACCCTTGATCAATCCACAATCACTAAGCAAGAGTAGTACAAGTATAACAACTCTTGCATTGCATGGGGATATAGCATGTAAAGATGGTTAGGGGTGAACGCTAGCTTGTAACTTAGGGATAAGGAAAACATAATGAAATGATCAATAGTTCAAAAATCATTCAAACCAATGCACGTAATCAAATAAGTATGCATATATATATGTATATATTATATGCCGGGATAGGGATCAAGGCTTAGCATGCTTTTAAAAATCTTAGCCTAGATTGGGTAGCTCAATCATCTTAACATATACCCATAGGCTATATGGGCCCCAGCTCTTACCCCCTGGTCGGGCCCCAGTGTGTGTAGCCACACGAATTGTAGAATAATCTCATATATATGCACATGGGTGACTCGAACCTCCCAATATATACTAAGGTGACATAAGCAGCCGATCATATAATGATTTATAGGGTACTTAAACCTTCTTACACAAGAAATAATGAAGGGGACTAAAACCTTTCTGGTCCCTTTGACCCCACATCGGCAAATGCAATTTCTAGTATCAGTCACTCGGACCTCCACTTTCACAACTAAGCTAACAAGTATCACACATTCCCATTCATTTAACCATATTTCATATTAAGGTATATATTGTTGGTATCGCTATACCAACTATATTTGCCTAGTAACAATAACATGCCAAAACCATTGCCTTTAACTTAAAGAAACAACTCCCTTTGTTAATTAATATAAAGTGGGGGACACCGAATCCCTTTGTTTATTAAATCATACCATTTTATTTCAAATACTTCTTTATATCATACAATCATTCAAGACTAGTTCAATTTTACAAATACCCACAGGTCTCATAATTAAAATCAATTTTATATTATGGGGTTGGGGACATAACCACTTCAAAAGTCACAAATTGGGAAAATCACAATTCTCTAGTTTACTCATCATGCCTATGCACCCACAAGTTTAAAACCGTATTTAGAACATACAAATTATATGTAAACCATGAAAAACATTGCTCAACTCACATAACATCTTATGAAACAATACTTCAAAACACATGCTTCTTATAAATTAACAATGAGGAAAGAGTAAAATACTTGAAATAATAAGATGTACGGAGATAAATAACCCTTGAAAGCCCTAACTAATCAACCTCTTAAAATCCCTAAGTATTCTTGACCTTGAGGAATTTAAGAGTGTTTAGAAGTTACTTTGATATGTTTCTGAGCTCTAATGACACCCTAAAGAGGTTATAAGCCATGGGTTTTGATTTGGATAGGAGATAAAATGTCCAGAATGCCCTTAACTTAAAAGCTAAAAGAGTTTCGCCTTTAACTACGGGTAAACCCTTGACTCATAGCCACTTCTTACAACTCGTCACCTCAAGTCGTAACCAAGGAATTACCACCAATTCACCCAATACTATTTACCTTATTACTTAGCTACAGGAATCATAATAGGATGTTACAACTTGTAGGGTCCAATCATAGTTAACACAGAACCTAAATTTGAACTTACACTGGACACCCTACTATTACACTAAATGACTCATAACATAACTTTATGGCTCTTAGTAATCCACTCATACTCAGAGTAGAATCAAGACACAAAATTACTGATTTGATTACGAGTCATCCCAATGACTCATCAAGACACACTATAACTCATAAGGTCCAGTTGTAACTAGGGCAGTGAGCTCAAAGCTCAAGAAATTTTCAAGGGACAAAATCCTAGGTATTTTATAATCAGATGGATTCTGCTACTATAATAATGTGATCTAGAGGTACGGGATAGAAAAGAAGCTAAAAGTTAAGTAGCAAACTACCTATCAGGGTTAGAAGTTTGATTACATATAGTTGATAAGATTGGTATTCGAAAAGAGTTATTGGATGAACAGTTAATGGAACTGAGCATAGAATAGTTTTCATGGTATAGTCAAATAGTGAATTTGTTGGTCAGTGGTGCATATACTTCAGATTCCACTAGTCAGCAAAAGAAGAAACTATTGCATGATTCTTGCTCATACATACACGATGAATCTTATTTGTTCACGCAGGGGGTTGACCGAGTTATGAGAAGATGTGTTCCAAAAGCTGATTCCAAACAAGTGTTTGAAATTTTCCATTGATATCCTTATGGAGGTCATCATGGATGTGAATGAATAGCACACAAGGTATTATAGTCGGGTTTCTTTTGTCCCATATTGTTCAAAGATGTCTTTGCTTATTTGAAATAATATTATCAATTCCAGAGAATGGGTATGATTTCAAGGTACCATGAAATTCCCCTAAATGATATTCTTGAGGTGGAGGTTTTTGATGTATGGGGGATAGATTTTATAGGCCCATTTTCACCATTATATGGCAATCTTTATATTTTGGTTGCGGTAGATTATATGCCCATGTGGGTAGAGGATTTGTCTTTCCTTACTAATGATGTAAAAGAGGTAATGAAATTCATCAAGAAGAACATATTCTGTCATTTTAGCACACCCAAGGCAATCATTAGTAATGGAGGGACTCACTTTATGAACTACTAGTTTAAGAACTTGATGGAAGAATATGGGGTCAGGCATAAGGTAAACACGGCATATCACCCAAAGATGAGTGGCCAACTAGAGGTATCTAATTAGAAGATTAAATAGATTTTGTAGAAAATTATCAATGGTCAATGTAATAAGTGGTCGATAAAATTGGATGATACACTATTGATGCATAGGACAAACTATAAAATGCCTATTGGGACCTCTTCTTATCGATTGGTGTATGGAAAAGTGTGTCACTTCTTAAGGAGCTTTAGCATCAAGTTTATTTGGCTATGAAGAAATTAAATCTTGATTCAGAGATTTTGGGAAAGAAAAAGATATTGTAGTTGTGTGAGCTTGATGAGTTTTGCTTACATGCTTATAAAAATGTGAAATTGTACAAGGAATAGACCAAAAGATGGAATGATAAGCATATCCTGAACCAAGCTTTTGAGCCTCGCCAAAAAAATTTGTTATTTAACTCCAGGCTGAAGTTGTTTCCGAGTAAGTTAAGGTCCAAGTGGTCTGGGCCATTTGAAGTAGTAAAATGACCCCTCATAGGGTTGTTGAACTTTGGTAAAAAGATAAGAGCGCTACATTTTTTGTGAATAAACAGAGGGTCAAGCACATTAGGTGGATCATGTAGATAGATAAAATGCTTCTATCATATTTGGGGATAAGTGAAGTTGAGTTTGGTCGTTCCATGATAGAAAAAAAAAGTGTTATATGGGAGGCAAACCATGAATGTAATGTAAGAGTGCAATGTTTTTCCTTTTTATTTGAAAATATAAAGAAAAAATGAGAAAATAAATCAAAAATACAAAAAGACATGTAGAGACATGACCAAAACTAAGGCGCTAGGTAGGAGACAACCCACCCTTTCTTATGTGTATTTTTGTTTTTTATAATATTGAAGAAGTGAGGTATATATTGACATGGGGAAGAAATTTAATGAGTAAAATGTTTTTTTGGGAGGCTACTAGGTATGAAGATTCCAATTTATTCGACAAAAAGTAAAGGCAAGCAAAGAGGGAAGCAAAATTCCCCCAAGTTGGAAAAATAGTGGGCCTCCACGATCGAAGCATGCCACGGTCCCTACCCTTCGCGATAAAGCTGTGGCACACCAAGGAGAAAAATTTATGGAGGTCATTCTAGTAAACCTCCACAATTTTGACGTGCCATGCCACTTTTCCTTCATGATAAGCAAGTGGCAAGCAGGGTGTTAAACTAGGCCATATTAATTGAAATATTGAGTTGACCCAAAATTTTACCCCTTTTAACACCCGATTCCCCTTTTAAAACACCCAAAATCCAAAAAAATCCCACAGTTTATTTAACCTAGCATGCTACCCTCTCCAAATTCTCTTAATCCCCTAAGTGTTTCATGTCTCAAACCCACACCAAGTTGTTTTTTCTCTTCTGCGACTTCAAATCAGGTAAGTTTTTGTTTGGTTTTCTCTTTCTTCCTCGATTCCTAATTGTGTGGGTTATGCATGTTGGATGTCAATATCTATTCATTATGGGGGTTGTAAGAATTATGGCGTGTGAGTTATGGATGTGATGTTTGACACCACAAGGTGCAAATTTATGTGCTTTAAATTATTACTCTCCCATTGAATTGTGAAAATGCCTTGCGTTTCAAAAGATTATTATAAATTGTGTCCAGTGGGTATGCTTATGTGTATATGGATACTGGTTCTTACTATTTCAATTGCTCTTTTTTGCTATAGTTAATTTAGAAATAAAGTACATAATGCTTTTATTGACATGCCATGGTACATTCACTATGTTGCTGTCATTATAACACTGTGTGGAATGAATTCATTTTGCAAAGCATTCATAGTTATGTTATAAGTGTTGACTATACTTGTCTACTATATGAACACTTTTGGCACTTGTGTTAGGAAAGAAAAGACACATTTTTCAATGTAGCCTTTGAGGTGGATGTGTCTGTCATGAGGGAAGTTGTATAAATTTTGTGATACGAGAAGTATACCCAACTGTTTATTGTTTAAATAGGTGTTGTGACCTCATGCTTATATTATGCAAAAGAGGGAAGTCTAAGTACCCTAGTCCCAAAGAAACACACCTTTGTTATAAATTGTGGGGTGGTCCCTAAAACCACCTACACTTAGTGTGAACTCAATACATAAGACTTGTTTTTGACATAGTTGTTTACATTATGGTTGGCAGGGAACTATGGCAAGTAGTACAAAAAGGGAAAGATGTTGTTGGGCCTTCAGAGTCATCAAAGAGAGTTCATCCTACAACTTATGTACCTAGAGCCCCAGTTGTACTATAAGGTCAGACCCATAGGTATGGGTATAGGTGGGTTGATGAAGCAGGGAAAAAATGGTACAGCAAGCATAATGAGTCTAAGTATGCCCTGAACGAGTTCATTGATCAAGAAGTTTGCATAGAGAGTCCCCGAGTATGGTTTAGAGAATTGAGGAGTTGTGTATGAAATTTATTTTTAATCACCCTACTGAGTGCAACCTGCACCTGATTAGGAAATTCTATGCCAACTGGGACCCAGGGGGTCTCAATTCAGAAGTTAAGATTTGCGGGCAAGTGATGACATTTAATGCACATGACCTGAATGTCATTTTGGGAATTCCTAAGGAATACTCACATCAAGTGTGGAAGCTTAACATCACTCCACCTTATGCCAACATCAAACATCTATTATGAAATAAAAAATCGATAGCTAGGTGGATTTACCGCTAAGTAGGAGGCCATCATATGACATTTCCCAATGCACAGATAAAAAAGAAAGCTAGCAGAAGATCATCTATCATTGCCTCATCCTGGGAATACATGTTAGAAGTCACTCGGGGCTGAGTTTGCATGATATATTTCGTGATACAGGAGGGCTTCACAATAAATTTGGGTGTAGTGATCATTTCAGCAAGAAGAAGGCTCGTTTTCATCAAAGATATAGGTATGGTTTTGGTAGGTTACTGACTCAATTTTTTAGGGCCATAATATAGAGGAATATGCTTTGGACTATATATCAGTGTTAGACATGTGTTTGGTAGAAGTGACCCAAATGTGAGGTCTTGATATTGCTCATGGGCCAATATTGACTCTACCCAAGCGTCATCTCGAGATAATGTGATCACAGCCTGTATGTATGGATTGCAGATACTTCAATTGTGAATGGGGGATAGAGAAGACACTAGAGAGGAGATACATAGTAAAGCTTGACTGCCTACTTAGGTAGCATGCCAGGACACTATTGAGGATAGTCCCAGAGTTTGTGGAGCCAGTGGATGATGACACTCCTACAAATGAAGAGAGGAAGCTGCAGGATTCAAACGTTGAGTCTGAGGATGATGATGATGTAAATCAAGACTTAGGCAATGAAACTTTAGGTCCAAATGTTGTTAATGGCATGGACGAGGAGTGACCAGGGATTTTTTAGATCACCTCATAATTTTTTTTTGTTTTGTATCTACAAGCACTAGGGACAGTGCAATATTTTAAGTGTGGGGTGGTGGTGATTCTCATTTTTTTATCTATTCTGGATGGATTATTATTATGTATGTTATTTTATTGGATATTATCATTATTTTTTATTTGGTTCTAAGAGAGGCATTCTAATATATTTGGTCTATAATAGTTAGTAATTATTTTATTTTCTATATTCATAGTTAGTAGTAGCTTCATCATTTACTATGCCTAGTTTCAGCATTTTAGTTGTTTATTTATTTTCATGACATTTTAGTAGTAAATTTTTTTCTTTTAGGATGCATTTCAATAACTCATCATAGTTTAGGTACCTTTCTCGATGATGGATGGACGATGACCGACCTAAGGGTAATTAATCTTAGGAAGTGAATAGGTGGGAGAACCCCATCACTAATCTAATGTGAGGTACTTTGTGTTGAGCCATATGACCATGTGACATGAAAAATATTTTTCTATGAAGAAGCATGTCAAATTAAAGAAAGGTGCTATTTTTGAGACGTCTAAGCTCAATTAGGTGACTCTATTATAGTGTTGGCTTAAGTTTGAATTTGTGTAATTTTTGGGTAAAGAGTCTATAGGGATCCTACTTGAATTTAGCATGCACCAGGTCTGAGTGATGTTTATATAAAACAACATCAATACTATTTAATTAAATCATGCATGTAATAATTAATGACTCACATGGCTTGAATAAGTATAAAATGTGAAGCTCATGAGTCATGTAAAATGGAACATGTAACACAATCTCGTGAGTCATTATACTTTTAGCTTTGAAATTTATACTCTTCTCTTATTCTCATTACTCAAGGCTAAAGGAAACTTTAAGCAATACTTTTAAATCATGCATATGTCTCATGAAGAGTAAAACTTCTTCAATGCTTAAGAACTCATAACTCTTTTGAACTCAAATACTTGGAATTCGAAATCATATAACTTTGGAACATACTTGAAGGCATTTCATTCATGTTAGGAAAATATCTCATTTCAAGCTTTCGGGAAAAATACTCATATTAAGGGAAAGTATTTTAGTTTTAAAGGAAAATATCTTATCTCAATGGAAAATACTTTAGTTTAGGGAGGTAACTGATCTCGAAGTTTAAATGTCAAGGGAGGTTCTCTTAACCGACATAAACCATGCGAGCTACATGG